>NW_027657579.1:0-24201 GCF_964235325.1 Thermobia domestica | reverse complement strand
GGTTCTCCCGTTTCCTCCCACTTTCTTCGTTCCACCATTTCGTTCATTTCTCATTATCACAGTCTCCTTTAGCACAGCCAGCATAACCATGGGACATAAAACTCAAAGATTTTCATATTACGGGTAGATGAATCTGATTTCTGAGGTAAACATGTTGTAGAGTATATTATATTAGGCGATGTAGATGAAGTAGTAGTAGTACATATCCGTATTACAAATCACTGCCGTGAACGCATTCTGAAATCTTAATACCTGAATATTTATAATTGGTATGTTTCCAATTAGGCATCAACAATGATCCACGTTAAAATTTCGGTTAAAGAATGACTTCCCCAAAACTATGAAGAAAGAAAATTATGTATGACGCAACAATACTTTTTATTTGAGCAAAATTATGATAATCTCAATAGCATTACAGGAATCGTTACAGAAATCTGACACTGCAGTTAACAGATGTAACCTTAAGATTACGGAGAGAAAATATTCCAGCAATTAAATTCTTTTCTTCTACTTACGAAGCATGAGTAGATGCCTAGTCTGATACTACAAATAGATGAAATGCGAGTTTACTGAAAAGATGGGTCTGTACTGACGTAGGGTAAGTCTATATACTCTTCGTATGCTAGGGCCTATGGGAGAGGAGGAGGATAAGATTTCACATCAGGTTACGTCACGCACAGTCGCACACCTTCATTTTCATTAAAAATAGAAAAGCCAAAAGGAAATCAATTTCATCTCACTTTCCTTTGAGGCAGTCGGACACAAATCATCACACTTATCTGCAAAAAGCACTTTTCAAATCGGATTATTGGAAGAGCCTCAGCCTCCAGTTCCAATGTTAGGGGACATGTCTCCCAATTTCCCCGGAATTTTGCCGTACCTACAGCTGAGACAATTTTCCAGGATGAGGAGAGGAACATATTCTCCTCTGGCATTTATTGCAATTTGTGCCCAAGTAGCGGATGTGGAATTAATACATATTGATGAAACTACTAAACGCACTACAGCACGAAGTTCAGTTTGAATTACTACAGAACACGATTCTTTGTCTAATATATATATAGTATATATATATATTATATATATATATATTATATATATAATATATATATATATATATATATATATATATATATATATATATATATTATATACTATAGATACCGGTAAAAGCTAAGAAAAATAAAAATTCCATCATACATTCCTTTATGGCAGACGGAACACAAATCATAACACTTATCCCAAAAAGCACTTTTCACGTCAGATTATTGGGGGGGACTGTTCCCCAGGTACAAGATTGGGGGGACATGCCCCTCTCATCCTCCCGGGATTTGCGCCAGTGGTCCCCCCAATATTTTCTTCAAGTCGGCGCCTAGGAGTGTTACATTCCGTTATTTTCATCTTTTTATTAACTCTTCTGGGGCATGATGTGTGTATGTTTGGTATAAGTCATTATTAATGTCTGTATAACATGAATTATGATATTATTCTTATTAACACTCCTAAAGGCAATATTTAGATGCATGTAGCAAATTCCTTGGTGTTGTCGAATATTCAACAGCTTCTCTCTCCTCACTACACGGTTCTAAAAATATGGGTATATTTTATAGGTTTTAAAATATATTACCGATAAAAGCATCAACCAGAATAGCTATAGCGCAAATTCCATTGCAATCAGTACAATACTTTCCAAACTTACAAAGCGTGTATACACAAATTTGAATCAACCTTTTATCTTATCGGTGTCATTATGAGGTTTCACTGTATATTATTATTAATATTATTATTTTATGTCATTCTTTTTTCACGACGTAGCATTCATATATCACATAGCTGGAAAACTGGGATTATAATTCTGTAGTTGATGAGACCATGTAATACATTCGTTAATGTATCTTTTAATGTCTTTATTACTGATCTTGAACAATAAAGCACATTTTTACTAATTTTTGCATAAAGCGTGATATTTGATATGCTTCTTAGTAGATATAGCAAATGTGTTCCTCAGGGATATTGCTATTTCAAGAATTTCAAACCAAAGTATTCTAAAATCAATACTTTGTATTTTTCTGTAAACATAAAGTATGTAACTGAATTAAATTATGTACCGCTGTATTTTCTAGTTTTCTTGTATTGCTGATAAAACATTCTAGTCTTGGATTTGTACGCTGTAATATGCATCTCTATTACAGTACACAAATTGCATGTCTGTTACAGCATAAATATTCATAAGCCAAGTGAGTTTAAATCATAAGTTTTCTAAAAGGAGCTTCAATTCTTCCCAGATTCCGTATGCAATAAATAAACTCTTTCTTGTAATCTTTGGTGACTTTGTTATTGCACCCTCGGTATTCATATCTCCCTCACGTAAGAAATCCGCCTGGCTATTCGAGGCCGCGGTGGCTCAGTGCTAGAGTGTTCACTTCTGGTGTATGTGGTCCCGAGTTCAAGCCCTGCTCCCACCAAGTGAACTTCGTGGTGGACAAACACCGTGTGCGTGGGTTTCCTCGTGAATCTCCCGTTTCCTCCCACTTTCCTCATTCTGCCATTTCATTTATTTCTCAGCATCACCCTCTCTTTAGCCTAGCCGAAATAACCTTGGGACGTAAGATTTCATTTCATTTTTCCGGCTGGCTATTGACCTTCTAATCCCCCTTTTCCTCGCTAATAATACTTCTGTGTAATTGGAAATCGCGGAAAATAAATTTCCACAGATTCAAAACATTTCATCTCAGTCTCTACTGCGAAGGCACGGAAAATTCTGGAGTGCTAGATGTTAATAGAACGACGTCATAATTCTATCTTTTTAATCGATTATTAAATTTGGAAGTGGCAAAAACAAAGTAATATGGAAATCAAAGAATCGGAACAAAACTCTCCCAAAAGACAGAATCTACTGCCATGATGGCTTGTAGTTAGGGATGGATATGACGAGTCCGAAGCGAGTTTTCTTTCAATTCCACTCGGGAGCTCGGCTTGGAAATTTTATCCAACTCGACTCGAATCAAATCCAGTGTAGTTTGAAGTACACTGAATGGGCGAATATATGAAGGGGAAAGGATCATACGCCAGCATTTTCTTTGTTCAAGGGAAGGATACAAGGAGGAGTTCGGACCTTCAACACCGAGGTCACATTTGCCCTTTAGGTTGGGCTAGGATTAAGAAAGAAAGCGGCTCTAGCCTAAAAGAGTAACTATCATCCCAGCATTCACCTGGAGGGACTGAATAAATCAGGAAACCCCTCAGTCAGGATGTCCTACCGGAGCATGGGTTCTTGCCAACCTCGACCTACTAAATAACGCGTGGCAGGCATAGTGATCTCTACTCCACTGGCTGGTGATTACACACGACTTCAATATTCATGGCAGTACCGTTACTACTCACAAACAAGAGGAAGGGGCAAATACAAAACAAAATTAAATTAAAACAGGGTGAATTTTACTATACATATGTTTATTAAAACGTTGATATTTAGTTATGATTAATAACAGAAAATATAGAAAAAGAAATATCTGTCTACTGAGCAATGAGCATTACTATCTAAATAGAGGTGACCTAATAGATTAAAGAATTTGTCTTCAGAACAACAACTGGTAGTTAATTGTTAACTCGTAGTGTTTTCCAGCGTTGGATAAAGGGAAAATGTCTGCCTATTAAACGGTTTATTCGTTTCACAATAAATGAAATTTCAACGTTGAATCAACGTATGTATTACTAAGGTTGGTGGTGGCGCCAGTGCCGTAAACATTGAAGTGGGATGTGATCCTTCATCCTTCATATGCCCGTCTCTTCCATCTTTCATCTTTCGTGTTTGGTTCAGTTTGAAATATAGAAACATTTTAGACCGAAAGCCTATACTTTCCAGTAACATTGCTTTCTGATGTCTCATCTTTTTTTCATATCTTTAATCGCTATCTAGATGGCCTATGCAACCAGACTTATGGGACACAGTTTATTTATACAGTACACTCACATCCTATATAATATACTGTATATACGGGGATAATGTGTGCAGATGGACGTTTGTTGTTCATGAAAGTAATCATACTTCAGATGTTTTTAATAATATTGAAAACAAATCTTTCACAAAATCTGTAACACATTGTTAGAAATCCCTGAGAAATTGAATCGTTGCAGAATGTTGGGTGCAGCTACACTGCAACAGAAAAAAATACTTATTCCTTGTCCATTTTGTTGAAATGATCTGAATATTTTCTTCAAGAAACGTAGCGTTCAGAAAACAATACTTTGAATAAGTAAATTTCTCCACCAAAAAAACAGGAACAGTAAATGAAAAATTGAAGTTGGGGCATACATGCATTCAATTGGTGCTATTAGGTTTAAAATGAATGAAAATAAGTTTTATATAATTTCAAACTTAGTTTTAAATTCTATATAAGAAGTGCTCTCAAGGTACTCGTATTAGTAACCCTTGAATCAAAAGACCAGCCTAAAAAAATAACTATATGCATGTGAGGGAAATGGATGAGAATAAAGTGTAACAGTTTCAAAAGTTTCAATTCTGTAAAAATTCTCCAAAGAAAACTGTCATACTGTTTCTGAGGTCAACTTGAAAATTTTAAGTGATAACTGTTACAAAAAGTAGTGTTTTCTAATTCTCGAAGTTAAAAAAGTTACTTCGGAGTCTGAGGAAGAAGCCCCGAGAGAAGCTTTGGGGACGAAACCCACATGCGTAGAAACATGGAATATAAGGGCCTATACCTACGCTTGGTTCTTCGGTGTCCTGGTCAGGGCTCCTTGCGGCGGATTATCAGGGTTCTACGGTAATAGATTTTCACAGTATTCTTCCGAGTTCATCCGCAAGTTAGTAAGCACTGTGCTAGCTTTTTCTCGAATTACTGAGAAAGAATCCTATTTACAAAATTTTAGCTTGATTTTGCTACACGCAGCGATGTTCATGAGACGATATTTGAGATTGTCTCAGGGTAATGTAATCTCGTCTCGTTTTCGGGATGTGACGAGATGTGAGAATTGCCCTTTTTCGGGAGCAACACTAAAATTATTCCACACTACTGCTTACTTTTCATAGCTTTCGTTTTCAAAACAAAGAAATCTATGATCTCTAAATGAGCTAAAAGGAGCCGCACGGGTAAACGAAGTATCAAACTCGATTCGACTCGAAAATCGACCTAAAAACTGTGACTAGAATACAGAAAATTTCTCTGCCTCGGCTGAAAACTCGACTCGTATCCATTCCTACTTGTAGTAATCTGGCAGTCTTCTAAGAATATTCGTGGTATTTCTCGTGCCTTAACCGGCCTCTGGGTCCGCGATTGTGCACCATTTTGTGTAAAAGGAAACAAATCACTATTTTGGCAGGATATTCTTAAATATTCACGAATATAAGCAGAACTAGGAATTCAGAATACATGTGTGTGTGGTTTTGTTCGGAAAGCACGTCCGTGCTGAGGATAATGACATATAATACACGACCCACATGACTACACAAGCAAATCAATTTGTAGTTGTAACTATATTTTCGGAATGTGCATTTTCAGTTCTCCGAGAAGTATTGAAACCCTTGCAAAATAGTCCAAATTGTTTGAAATTTCAGTTTTCCTGAAATTGTTTGTCTTTCCTCAAGAGAGTAACGCATAAATAGGTGATTATATTACGATAATTATCGAATGGTCTATGGACCCTTGAAAACGGACATTTTTCTTGTAAATATACGCTGATAGAAGAATTCTTAAGGGAATATTACACATGGCTTTACGCAGGGGTATAGCCACGGGGGGGCCATCGGGGCCAGGCCCCCCAAATGGACCAGCTTTTAAAACATTATAGTGAGATTACCTCGCTTCAATCATTTTAAAATAACAAAGTTTACATATTAATATTTTATGGAAAAATAGTATTTTACCATACCAATCGAAAAATAGTATGGTTTCTCTTCCTTATACTGATCGGAAAATAGTATGGTATAGTTTTTTGTGACAACAGATTACACAATTTACTGTGATTTGTATTTGACAGTTTGAAGACAAACATCCTAACAAGTTTGTGTATATTACTGCTTCATAGAAAAAATGGCGCCATATAATATTTGCCGTTGCGTGAGTACGTATGGATTATTTGTTTTCCCGTCGAGTTAAGAAAGCTACAGGATTTCCGTTTCAATTGCCACGGACAATGGCCCCAAAACAGCGCTGTAACTTAGATTTTTTGGGGGGGAGGTAAGCATTAATACGGGTGTTAGGGCCCCCTAGAAAAAGTTGTTTTTCTAATTCTTGGGTCCCCTCTTTCCATCTTTCTCTTACTCTTTATGGGACCCCGGAGCCTGTGGGCCCTCCCGCACGGCATGATCTGCGGGGCCGTTAGTTATTCCCCTGGGCCCGTTTCATACATGACAAATTAATTAATGGGACAATATTCACAAACCTTAAAGCCATATGAATAAATATTATTTCTAGGGACCCTAACAGTAGACTGTTTTTTACTGAAATGAGCCCACAACTTATTTTTGTTTTATTTACCTTTTGTGTGCTTTTTAGTTTATGTAATGTAGTGAAACTGTTTGATGCTTCATTTATATTTTCCATGTTCTGTATATGGAGTAAGAAAATTTTGACTTAAAATTAGCCCCCCTGCTGCCCACAAGTTTACGGCCCTGTCCAAAATTTAACCTATTGGAGCGCAACAATTCTAGCGTAGTAACGATTCCTTCTTACAGGGACTCGATATGTTAGCCGCTTTGAAACTAATTGAGAGAACATTTCGCAAAAGAAATAATAAGTCTTTCACAAGTTATTCTTAAATTGCACAAAAATCGACAGTGCCTAAAATGTCATTCTTCATTACTATGATTAATATTATCCTTTCCATTTATTTGTTTTGCAAATTTGTTATTAAATAATCTGATCATACACTTTTCCAGACAGAATTTTAAGATGTGCATGAGCAAGGAATCAAATCTCTTCTTACACCTTCGTTGTTTAGACTACAAAAGGCTAGTACCTATTTGGGTTGCCCTTGCCAATTTACTTAATAAAATATGAAATACAATATTCGATATTTTAATTGAAAAAAATAGTATCCTATTAGTTATAGTATCCTTTCGGCAAACAAAGTATTAGAAACAACTAGGAAAACTAATGTTGATACACAAATATTCAGATCAGATTTTACCCCCTCACTTTTAACGTCCAATCGCCGCCACTGCTAACAAATACCATAAAACAATGGTATTAAACTAAGGGCGTGGGTGGATAAGTATAGTGAAATGGTTCGTCTTAGGTGACATATGGATGTTGGAAGATGGTGTGTGAGAAAGCGATAAAACTTTCTTGGTTACCTTTATAGATAGGTTCTGTGTACAAGGGCTTAAATTGAAATAGTTATGCACAAAAGTGTAGTGTTTGGTCCAAGGCAGTATTCTTAGTTAAACATAATAAACATACCACGAATATAATTTATGAAGAAAAACAATAAATAAATAAATAAATAAATAAATAAATATAATAATAATAATAATAATAATAATAATAATAATAATAATAATAATAATAATAATAATAATAATAATAATAATAATAAGCTAAAAACAATGAAGGAAATAAAAATTTTCCGGTTTTTTCAGGGCTCAGAAACACTAGCTGAACACATTTTTTTTTTTTTTAATTTTGTACATTGCAGCTGCTCCCCTTCAAAAACGACGGCCCCCCTACTAAAACCTGCTGGCTACACCCCTGGCTTTACGCTTCTCTTTAAGTCCAATTCTACTTTGGAACTCTTAAGTAACAAGAGAATTTGGCCGTAGAAATAACAATGGAAATGATAGTTTCGAAAGAAAACTGTGTAATTTGAATTTTCTTATCTTGTGTTCCATTCCATTATTTTTATATTGCTCCTTTAAAGAATTATAAATGGATGACGGTAAAACTCTATATTATGAGAATTCAACTAGACAATAATACATTATAATTCATTTTAGAAACATAGTCAATCTCAAAAGTCGAGATGTGACTACGTGAGATAGTTTAGTGCCGCAACGTAGAATAGTGGTCAAAGTACTTGTTCCAGTATCTATTCTCGGTAGCATAGTAAGCAATGAATGAAGAACAGACAAAACGGACCATATCTTTACAGAAACCTATTATGTAGCTTCGTTTATGAACAAGAACGTCAGATTGCACCTAATAAAATAATCGAAAACTTATTTGTTATACTTGGCACAATTTTATCACTACAAGACGCTATATACCCAGGAATACTTCCTTGTTACCACCTAAGCAAAAATCAACCGTACTCACCAGCTCGTTTCATTGATTGTCATATTCTTTGCATAGCCTGTTGTAAAGGCAGACAAAAGGAACTGTAAAGCAATAAATCACCTCTAGTTTTCACGTGTCAGTACCTCACTAATATTCTTTTCCTCTTGGGAATTCACTTTACCTGTAGTTTCAACTTATACACGATATACCAATGATGTACAACGATATACAAGTAAGTGGAAATGATGTGTTTGTTATGATTTTCAGTAATAATTTTGTTATTTTTTATTTTCAAAATTTAATACCTACCATGTTCCATATTTAATCAATTATAAATACACAATAATCTCCGAGATGCTTCGTGTAAATAGACAGAAGGTATACTAGCTGAGAGTAAGCGAGAACTTGCATTGACGCACTGTAGTGTCCATAAATCATGTCTATTTACTGTATAATTGCAGTATCTTTTCTTCTTCACAGAGAGAATGAAAATACTGTAAAGCATATCGAGAATGTAGATTATACTTTATAACCAGCGCGAGCCAAAACTATATTTGTAACAAGTTTTGGCTATTTTTGTCTCATGGTAGCTAGCTACCTCACCCTTTTAAAACGGGAGTAATAACAGTGTATAGAAAAATAGTCGGAAACGTTGTTTCATTTAGTCGTCTGTTTTAGACCCCTTGCATATTTTAGTTCATTCCAAGATGGGTCTAAACGCGCCGGAAAAGATCTGAATAGACCCCTTGGATATGAGGCGCTTCTATCTATCTGAACTTACAACAAATGGCTACAGCGAATCAAATGGCATACTTTGACTCAATAGTGCGTGGGCAGCGCGTTGACTTCCAATATTATTGTTTTTTTTTTTTTCGAAACAAAGATTTGATAGCTCATAATGTAAGGGTTTCCCAATTGCCTTAAAACACGAGAGCAACACCGTAATAGTCATAATAAATTAAACTGTGAAGGAAAGAAATTTCGAAGAATCAATTACGAGAAGATAACTTACAGCTTAGAAGCTGAAACAGAACAATCTTATATAGAAAAATGGTCACGTGATGAAAAAGCAGTTGGAGACAGAAATAGTTTTGTACTGTTAATATATTAAAGTATTAGCAGAGAGTGGTGGGTCTGGTGTAACCAAACATACTAAACCTAAGAACATCAACATATTGTAATATAGTAATCAAAAATAGAAAATTTTCATCATGAGTTTAAAATACTTTTGTATCTGTATGTACATAAAACCATTTGCTAACTTTTATTTTCAACAGAATGCTTGGTTACAGGATTTTCCGATTGCAAATCAGTAAAGATTACCGATGCTCGACCAGTAAACACACATCCTGCTTTGACCTCTACTGATACACATATTTGTGGGCAAGTAAACCTCAGTATGATGAAGCCGTAGTTTCTCTGTTATTGTATACGTAAAATCTCTAATTCTATAGCTTTATACTCTGCAGTTTTTACATACATTTTTGAACAAGTTAGAATTGCTCTTTCTAATTGTGTACTATTAGTCTACTAATCTCGACTGTGTCCAGCAGAATACTTCCTTACAAGTACACATGCATGCACAGAGGCATCACTTTCTAGTAGCAGAACCTTGGCAGAACTGGACTAAACCATCTGGAAACCCGGGGCTAGAAAAAAAAATAGTGAGCCCTGTAGACTTTGCTTAATAAATTTCTGTGAAAGTGCAATAGGAAAGTTAAGAGAATAATATTTTTGGTCATATTTTATCTTATGATGATTGTATCTTGTATGATTCGTTTTAGACAGCCAGTTGAGATTTTGATCAAATTGGGGGTCCCCATCCACCTTTAGGCTCAGGGCTACAGCCCCCTAAGCCCTCCTTAATCCGGCCTTGATCCGTGGGTAGAAAATGAAATGAAATCCTTGAGTTTTATGTCCCACGGTTATGCCGGATAGGCTAAAGGAGACGGTGATGGTGAGAAATGAATGAAATGGTGAAATGAAGAAATTGGGAGGAAATAGGAAAATCCTGAGGAAACCCACGTACATGGTGTTTGTCCACCACAAAGTTCATTTGGCGCGAGCTGGGATCGAACCAGGAACCCCAAGCACCAGAGGTGAACGCTCTACCACTAAGCCAATGCGGCCACTAATCCCTGGGTAGGTTTAACAATATTTTTATTTAATTATGCTATATCAATTTCTGTTGTTCATAGAACTTTCGTGTGGCCTTAAACTTAAAGTAATTTGACAATAATTGAATTTAAAAAAACGCAAAATAACTATAGAAGAATATACTCTAAACACAAACTGCACAAAACATAAATTTAGATGAGAAATTAGAGTAAATACTGGCATATTAAGAAACATTAGAATTTTTTTTTAAAGTTGGAATATTAAGTGCATTAAAAATGTTTACTTTGCATTGGAATAATCATATTTTTTAAATAATATAAACAATAACACACAGTGGCGTATTTAGGAGGGTCTTCCGGGCTTAAACCCTCGGAAATCTTACTTACTATAGTAAAGTAAATGAAATATCTTGCAAAATTTTCACATTTACAGGCAATCCCCCCCCCGAAAGTTAGCAAAGCCCCTCCCGAAACGAAATCTTAAATACGCCACTGATAACACATATCGCAATTCTCCACTCATTCAATCTAATGATTGTAATCCTTCTCTCTTTGAATTATAGAATCTGTAAATCCGAGAATGTTAACACAAATAAAAAGCTAGGTGTTATTAATGATCCTATTAGCTATGGTGATTACTGAGGGAGTAATCAAAATTCGTATTACAAAATTGTCAATTAAAGAAACACTCATTTTGAAACAGGTTGGCCCATTTTGTAAGTGCGCATTCATGGTATGGCTTCCACATATAAGGGCACGGGTTCAATGAGATGACATATAGGTCTATCTTTCATGTTTAACTTAAACCAAACATACTAGTGCCCCTTCGTTATTGGATATACATTTAGGCTTTATGCCTAACTTACCATCCATCCAACTGGAAGCTTCCAAATATCTAATTCTTAATTGGGTTGTAGCCAGGGAAGTGTGGGGTAAATGACAAAGTATAAATAAATCATTATGCGTACCTCTAAGAAGCCTGCGGTGATTGGAGCGCGGTGACTAGAAACTGTTTGCCACTAGATGGATTTAAAATACTTTTTCCCAAGTTAAATATTTTCCTTACCAAAAGCGTAAGAGTAGTGAACTTTGAATGCATACTACAGGTATCTCTTTACTGTTTCATAAGTCAAGACTAATCTAATTCGTTTTCGTGTATCCCGACTTTTTACTTTTTTCCTTTTTTTTTAGTTGTTGTGAAAGCTGATAGATCAATTTTCAAGATGTAATATATACACTTTCAGTTTTTCCCCAAACTTTTCGCTGGTCTAGTAATTAACACGCGTCCTTGGTTCATTAGATCATGGGTTCGATTCGTGATGAAAGAGTACCTAAATTTTAAAGTATTATGGTCGTTCACATTCCATATTTCACTGTAGATCTACGTCTTATATAGCCTTGGTGCATAAAAGAGATGCTAAACTTCAATAATCATTATAGTCTTTCCCCACATACTTGTAACCGGTTTGAGTTTTATGAAAGTTGAAACACATTTAGTTTGCAACATCATACTTGAAAAAGGACTTTGACCATATTTCGTGAAAATAGTGGAGATTCCAAAATGATTTTTTCTACGGAGGCTACTGAATCCTCCCACACTTGATAATAGATGAAACGGGAGAACCCAGAGAAAACCGATGCACACGGTGTTTTTCTATTCCAAATCTGACTTGGCAGTAGCCAACCATCGAACCAGGAAACGCCACCATAAACGGTCTACCACTTTATCAATAAGATATTTATAAACTATACCGAAAAGATGTCCCAAATTGTAAGTGCTACATCAAGTGTTTAATTTTTTACGTTTCTATTTTAATGTTTTTGTGTATTTATCTTTTTATTTATTAAGTACTAGCAGCGTTCACCCCGCTTCGCTGGGGTCACCCCGGAACGCAATAAACCTTGTTAATGAGATAATTTTTACTTTTTCGCTTTCAAGTGATATGATAAAAACCATAGTAGATTGCAGTAAATGTTAACATTATATCGCCTGTCATTTATGTTAACCCGCCGAGTGACACGGTCATGCGGGTTGCATATAAATACGTTTATTTTTACCTATGATGAACTAACAAAGGATTTGTACGTTATGGACACTTGAATGGTCAATTATCTCAAGACACTGGTAATTGAAAATTAAAGTGATATGATAAAAACCATCTAGGGTCCAAATCCTAATAACCCCCAAAAATGAAAGAAATTGGTTCAGCCGTATTAGCGTGATGAGGGAACAAAGGATTTGTGCGTTCTCTTTTATATATAAGATTCCGAATTACTTGGAATTAAGATGTGTTTTGTTTACTTGGATGACTGTACTTTTAGTGATCTTGGTATAATGGTAGAGTTGGAAACTAGTATAATATTTCTCATTTAAAAAAAAAAATCCCAAATGAGATGGAAGAAATATAATGGGTATATGTAGTTTGATAGTATAATGCTACCACAAGCTCTTATGTCATGATTATTGCTATTCTCGTTGCTATAGTGACTAGCACTCACGACTTTGGTATGTGGGGTCCCGAGTTTGATTCCCGGTTGAAAAAGAACAGAAATTGGAACGCACAAATGTAGTTCGGATTCCACCTCGAACTTTAGATTCAAGTGTCTAATAGCCTTACTGCTGAAAAGAAACACTAAACTTCAAATCACTATCAGATGAGCATAATTTAAGTTTCAGTAAACACTTTAAGAAAAGTATGTTGGTAGCACTGATCGTCCTGCTTAGACCCCTCCGTCCCATTTAAACCCCTATCGTCCGGCTTAGACCCATTTTTGGTCCTCAATAGACCCATTCGTCCCGTATAGACCCCTTGTGTATTTTCGTGCATTGCAAAAGGGGTCTAAACTGAACGAAAACGTCCGGAATAGACCCATTGCAGCTATCTATCTATCTATCTATCTATCTATCTATCTATCTATCTATCTATCTATCTATCTATCTATCTATCTATCTATATATATATATATATATATATATATATATATATATATATATATATATATATATATATATATATATATATACACTTCAAAGGGAGGTCAACGTTAAGGTGAAGGGTGTATTAATTTCAGCGTAGATTTTGGTACCTTATCCAGACATGTTTCTGAACTCCTAATCCGTTCAATGATGTTTTCACCATTATCATTGCCTTGCAATATCGTGTGACCTGTTTCCCAATTACTACCTGGAACTTGACCCACATGGACATGAATCTTTCCACGTTGGTCATCGCAATGAGCAGGTGTCTTTCCACAAGTGCATATTGGTTTCCTCCCGGTCCTCCCATTGTCTGGCACATTTTAACTCCCTCACACCTTTTCATATTTCTTCAATCGTCCGCCTCCTTCAGCCTAACAGACAACATTGAGGAATGTTATTTTGTTTCAAACAAATCTGGGAGGATAAGTTACTAACTTTTCCCATTTATCTGTTTTCTTAACATGACCTTCTCTCTTTTTGTTACATAAACAGTATTGTCTCATCAGCTCTCATACGATATCAAGAATCTGTTGTTCAACACGTGGGATGGGAAAAATGTGAGCATGGTAACTCAGTGATAGTTGTATCTATGTGACAAGAGGCCGCAATTCAGATCTACGACCAAGTGAGTTTGTGATGAAGTACATTGTATCTATTGTTCTAATTTTCGTTTTCTGGGGGGAGGGGTTGATAATCAGATTTCCTCGCAAAATCTTACTTGATCAATTCTTCCAAAAGGATGACGAATTATTAACGTCAGTTATCTTTAACAAACAAGCCATGATTATGGGTCATTCATGTAATGATTTTATTTATATTTTCCCACTACATTCAGTTCCTAGTGTAGTTATGCAACCATGCACAACATAACAAAATCCTTCGCCACCTTGGTTTTGTTCAAAATATTGATGGTCTGTCAACGAATTTTTGTTACTTGGTGGGACGTTGTTCCAACTGTCATGAATCGAACCCATCTGTCCTAATGGAATATCTGGAAGCCCCCACTCCCTGTGGGGACATCTCTTGAGTCTCCACTGAACGATCAGAATCATGCATTTTTTTATAGAACAGATTACAAGTCTAGGACAATAACACGCTAATTGAGCTCAAAGGGTAATAGTTTTGGATGTACTCGCCCACAAAGTTCATATTAACACTGGTTTGGACAATTCTAGCTCTGAAACTATGCACTTTTGACAATGGGTTCATTTGAACATTTTTTTTTTATTTTGATGTGAGGAATATCATGTTTTAGTTTGACGGCCTAGTTCATTAACACCCTGTATATATAATGACATTCTTAAGCTAAGCCCATTGTCTCAAATTAAGCTCTATTATTCTTCTCGTCCCGTTACCTAAATTTATAAAACTATATCACTAAAATGTCGTATTTCTGTCAAACAGTATACCTAAATCTATAATATGTTCTGCTTTATTCAATGTTACTCCATTAACTACATATTTACTCACGTAGTATCAGGTCTTGTTAGTACATGATATATATATATATATATATATATATATATATATATATATATATATATATATATATATATATATATATATATATATATATATATATGTATATATATATATATATAACAATTAATTTCCTGTCAGTTATTTTTACACCATATACTAACAATATCTATATATTCCGGCAGCAAATAGTTATCATACTTATTATATACTATTGTAAAGAACTTTAAATCATTCGCATATAATAAAATATTTGAGAATTTAATTTTGTCTGGCAGGTCAGTAGTAAATATCGAGAAATGAAGCGGTCCTAAAGGAAATCTCTGAGTTATGCAATATATTATAAAAAAATAAATAGACGTTATTTGAACAATGTTTACTCTAAATGTTCTGCTTGTTGGAATATATAAAGGAAGTATGCCTATGTTTATTAATTTGTGAATAAGAAGTCCATGCTCTATGGAATCAAACGCTTTTGACATATCTATGTATATCGAGTCTACTTGTAATCTTTTCTTAACTCCTAATTGAGTAAAATCAGTAAAATGTACAAGATTTGGAATAATCAATTAGCTTTTATAAAATTCAAGCTGAATTCACTTAATTTACTTTATACGTTAAAATAGAAATGTTTTCGTATTATGATTTCAAAAATCTTGCAAATGCATTAACTAATATTATTTGGTATTTCTTTTTTATAATTCTACTATCACCTGTTATGTGTATTATCTGTCAGGAAAGTAAATGTACACCTAGTTTTCGAGTCTGGCATTCCTACTCTCCATCCGTGGAGAGTATGAGAATTAAATCACTCAAATGGTTACTGAGGGGCAAAAAGAAAAGTTTAATCTAAATAAGACATTGCAGAGGGACACAAGCTGTGAATACGAATAGTGCATAGTGTAAATAAAGGACGACACCGAAAGAGAAAGCCAGAAATAGCTGTTAAACTTAGAAAAAAGAGTAAAAATTGTTGAAGTGGGAACATAAAACACAAATACAACAAATACGCCGACAACTAAATGTTCACCATGCCATCATCTTGGTGTAATGGTTAAGGTGCTGGCTTACAAAAGCAAAGGTCGCCAGTTCGAATCTTCGGTGAGGACATTTTTAAAAATTTTTGTTAATAATACATGCAGCTCATGAGAGATGGTAAAAGAGGTTGTATTTAGTCTTTCGTAGCAATTATTATTGGTAATGTATAGTACTGATAATACTTTTTGTCTTTACGTATTGCTTTTATTCTTTTCTTCATTTCAAAAGAGAAGAATATCCGAACAAATGCCACCAAAATTCCTCATATTTTGAATGTAAACGCCATTTGCAATCAGTAAAGAATAAAAATTGAACGTTCCGATGTAGCTGCAAAAAGTAAAAAGTAAAACATGGAAGTAGACCATACTCATGGTTATTAAAAACACAATTTCTTACACCTCCCGACCACGTTTCTACGTTAGCAAGTAAGAGGTTTGTGTTTAGGTCAGACTGGTCAATACGTTTTGAAAGGGGCCCGGTTTAGCTCTGACGCACCACAGGTGCGAGAAGGGAGCAAAACACTTTTTCTCTCTCCCTCTGTATGTCTATTTATCTATCTATCTGTATATATATAACGCTATTTGTGAGTGCCATAACCACCCTAATGTTCAGCGGATTGAGACGAAACTTGGCACAAACATTAATTGTTGAAATATCTTGATGAGTTCGTTAACCAGAATAATCAGATGAAAATGTTCAAAATGGCGGCCCTTCAAACTCTCAAAAATTTCCAAGGGAACCAAATTTCGCCCATAAATAGGTATTTAGAAAGTTTGAATAACTTTTCCTCTTTTACTGAAATATTTGTGTGCAGAGACTTATTGAAATATTGGACCCGATTAATCGCATAAAGCATGTTCACGCCCTTTCGCTACGTCAGGCTTTTTTTTTTTTTTTTTTTTGTTGCAGGAGAGGGCTATTTTTGTATCGGAACAAGATGATTATTAGTGATGATATGAAATTACACATTGAAAGCGAAGTAACTTGTGAAACGTGTTATTTGAAAGAATAATATAATAAATATGCTTTCCCCTAACCCAGAGAACTGTAAATCATGTATTTCGAGTTCGGGGACGCGAAGGGCGAGGAGTGTTACTTGATTTGCTTTTAAGTAACACATTGCATTGCAAATAAAGGTAGGCAACATTAGTGGTAAGTAAAATAATAATAATAATAATAATAATAATAATAATAATAATAATAATAATAATAATAATAATAATAATAATAATAATAACAGGTGTTGTTTGTGGCAAGGCAATAGCTTCCTCAATTCTTCTTCAAACGTAATAATTGTAACGCCATATCTCCCTTACAAACAAAATATTAGGAATTTATATCGAGACAACGGGAAATTGTAGAGTGATGGGAGCAACGTTGGACAGTATGCACTCATAATAATCAGAAAAATAAACGAATTTCAATGCAAAATGAACGAAGAGTCATTGTCATGGGTAGTCATAGAGCCACGGTAGAGCACTTTAGGCAAAATGTCGATAACTTATATCGAGAGAACAGGAGGTGATAGTGAGATGGGACCAACGTTGGACACCGTGGACCCATAAGGCGCATCGAAAAAATTAGGGGGGCGGGCGCCAGCCAGCCTTACTTATTTCCATATAATAATATAAAATTATATTGTCGAAATACACACACGAGTTAGCTAGTAATATTTCATATTATTATTATTATTATTATTATTATTATTATTATTATTATTATTATTATTATTATTATTATTATTATTATCGACAGCGTCTTTTCATTACGTGTGCATGTTTGACATGAAGCCAAAGAGAAGATCCATCATTCGTAGAAAGAATAAAAGTAGTCAGTTACTTTAACTGTGAACGACAGCGAAAAATTCGAAAAGAGTGATTACTTGTAGCCAGAGACGGATCCAGGGGGGGAGATCGGGGCGATAGCCCCTCCCAGAAGAGGGAACTTTTTTCATTTTATATATATATATATATATATATAATCCATCTCAAAGTTTGGAGCCATCAAAAGTAACAGTATGACCACCCACCGCCCCCCCCCCAGAAGTCGGTCCTGGATCCGCCCCTGCCTGTAGCGAAAAGAAACAATAATTTCTCTCAAATTGATAAAAAAATCAAGTCGAGATAGATTCGAACTCGCATGGACGGCGCGAAAAGTCAGTGCTTTGTCCTTTTTTTTTTTTAACTGACTCACCGAACGTGTTTCAGTAACTTACTTATTGCTAATTTTACTTGCTTCACTCGTTTAACTTGCTTTTTCTACACGAACACAGAAACATCGAGGACAGTTAAAAATCATAGATGCTCTCCCGCCGTAATCGAACCCGAGACACCATACACCAAAGGCGCACGTGCTAGCCACTATACCAGCGGGGAGGGTACTGCTTACTCTCTGTGTCGTTAGGGATTACGACCACTGTATTGCCAGCTATCACTTCTGTGGGTTGTATACTATGATCACATGTTTCTTCTTTGCTGGAAGAGTTAAACCTACATTCTATGTAATACATGAGGTATTTAGACCTACATGCTCTTCATATAATGTAATAAAAGGGTCATGCTGGGAAGAAGAAAAAGAACATTCCTTGGACAAAACGGAAACTATTGGCATCAGAAATATTTATCTACGAGGCATGCGCAGTAGTATATTTCAGAATAGCTACTGTTTAGTTCAGTAAACGAAGAAAGGGGTATAAAAAAGCATATGTCGCGTCAACGAGATCGACCAAAGTTGACAGAGGTGGAGCGGATTGATAATTGGTTCTTTATTCTGTAGTAGATCGTATCACAACTTTACGGGAGAGCAGAGAAAAGTTACTAACGCTGTCATATAGTAAGCTTTAGTAACACGATCATACAGACACAAATGGATGTAACTGAGAGTACTACAACTTGGATTTAACGATAGCCGTTTAGATATTCAGTGGTTTGCACGGTTGTATAAGACACAAAAAGTTAAGACACAATACAATTCGTCATACCTCAGCTTCCAGTAACTAGATACATGCAATTTCTGGATAGATACTGAAACTGCTGTCTGATTTTAATACATGACGTATTGCAGGATACAAAATGCTTTGCATTACTTGTTTGTTTGTAGACAGCTACTAGCTTAGTGTTCTGAAAGGTTGTGTATAAACTAGGCATAGTCAATACCGGAATTATTACTTTTCGGACTCCCGAAAGTAAAATCGGACAAATTCCGGAATTCGGAGAATTCCGATTTTGGAATAATTCCGGAATTCGGAAAAATCCGGAATTTAGAAATTTCTGATTTCGTTTACATTCCGGAATTCGGAAAAATCCGATTTTTTCGAAATCCAGAGTTTTTCTCGATTCCGGAATTTTCTAAATTCCGGATTGTTTCCGAGTTTTGAAATTATTCTGAATTCCGGAGTGTAACTGAATTTCATAATTTTCCGAAATCCGGAAAGTGAAAATTCCGCTTCCGAAAAATGAATTTATTTTGGTTAATATGAATCGTGGCGGAAATAAGTCTTTGACCAGGTAATGGCGACTGCTTTGAAAGAAATGGGGTTAATGAGAATTCAATCAATATTTGTAGTTTCGTGTGGAGAAAAAACAAACTTGTGAACCAACGGTTTAAGAACAACTCAAGTTATTAATGTAAACTTTTCCGACTTCATAAAAGAAATACGAAAGACATTTTGAATCGAAGAAATATAACATACAAGTTTACAAGCGGAGACAAAGAAACCTAACGTAACCAGACTAAAAACGAATCTTTTACCGCGTAGCGATCGCGGATCAGTGGCCAAGGTGCTTGTGCTAATGCACCTTGTGTTTTTTTTTGGTTTTTGTTTTTTTTTACTTTAGGATTTTTGATGGCGAATGATCAGCGATTACATATGTTTTATTATATTCAGATATTTGAATACTCGGATGTTTCAATATTTGAACTATCAAATCTTGAGGAATAATAATAATAATAATAAGAATAATAATAATAATAATAATAATAAACTAATAATTATTATTATTATCTCATAGAAGATTAAAAGCTAGGAGCTAATTACCTCTCAGGTCATACCATTTCAAGCAGAAACGTGACATTTGGAAAGAATATTTCGGTTTGGTTTTATGTTGCTCACGAGAAGAGGAATTTCTCATCTCGTTTCTAAAACAAATAAAATAACATGAGAATTAACATTTTACATTCGAGATGGGTCAAGACTAACTCAAAATTTTCGTCTGTGTTTGGAGACGAAAAGTATCATAAACATATCCCGTCTTGTCTCGATTCTCGAAATAGTGTATGTCCATTCTTTAAGTAACAATTGTTCTGTAGACTGAATCTCATAGGCTATTTCGTTACATTATATTTCAGAGCTCATTGAATTATGCTCTGTGTAGGTATTTTGTATCAAAGCTTTTATATTTACCTCTGCATATCCTAAATATTAGTTTATTATATGCCTTACTGTTGCGTGATATTCAGTTATATTTATTACAGTTATTTTCCTTAAAACATACAGCAGAATACTTTCTACATGAAAGTTCAGTGGAACGTTGTAGTTTAAAATGTTGGTAGTTGCAGAGGTGTGTCTTGAAGCAGTAGCGTAGCCAGGATGTGTGTTTGGGGGGAGGCCAAGTGCTGTTATAGGCACATATAAAAAATTACAAACAAAAAATATATAAACATAAAAGTATATAAAAAATTACAAACATCAAAGTACCAAAGTACATTGTCGGACCTCTTTGGGGGGGCCTGCCCCTCCGGGCCACCCCCTTCCCTGCGCCACTGTCTTGAAGGTACGGAATTCTTTCCCCGAAATCTCTACTTTTAAGTAAGTTTTGCCAAATTTCAACGGCAAGTTTTAAACTTTTATTATTATTATTATTATTATTATTATTATTATTATTATTATTATTATTATTATTATTATTATTATTATTATTATTATTATATCAACACCGTGTATAATCTTTAAAAGATATACGGATTGTATCTGAATAGCAAAAGCTAATTGACTGTCGATCTCGGTCGTCGAGAAGTCTTCAGGAGGGAATGACATCGGTCACGTTCTAGGTTTGAGTTCCGAAGGGGCAAGTTTTCGGGCTCGAGCCAAAAATTGTTAAAAGTTATAGGCTTCAGGCAAACATGTTCAAAACAGCTGGGACTGGGTTTAGGCTTCTCAACGGCTCGAGCGGCTCGGCTTACAGCTCATTCACTATCGAACCGAACCAAGAAGAGAGCCGAGCCAACAGCTCACCCAACCGAGCCGATTTGAGCCATCGGCTTAGTTGAGCTGAATCTTAACGTGCCGATGGACTAATTTCAACTTAGCTGGCTTGAACCGGTTCACATGAGCCGAGTAGGGGACCCATCCCAACCGAGAAAGCTCGAACCATCGGCTCAATTGAGCTGAGTCGATGGCTCGTTCCAACAGAGCCGGCTCGGGTCATCGGCTCATCCCAACCAAGCCGACTCGAGCTGGTCGCTCAGTTGATACGAGCCGAGCCGGTTGATATCGCTACCCGAGTTGGTCTTCTGCTTGGGCTCAAAAATTCGACAGTGCAGGTCTCAGCCTTGATTTTAAGAACAACAGTATATACTTATATTTGTGATTACGACATTTGAGGCTGTCTCGTAATAATAAAAAAAATAAACCTTGTCTTCTCGTTATCTAGACAAGACGAGATACACAAAAATTGCCCCACGAGATGCACTCAAATTACGAGACGAGACGCACCCCTGTCGTGAGCAACATTAAAAAGTATTCCACATTAGTGCTTACATTTCTCATGGTTTTCGCTTTCCAGTCTAATCAGGCCATTATTTAAAAAGGAGTTAAAACGAGCTGAACGAGCTAGCGAGCCATTATCAAACACGACTCAACTCGAAACTCGCCCTGGAAAACAGCTTGACCTTGACCGCTACGCGGTAAACGATTCGTCTTTAGTCTGGTTACGTTAGGTTTCTTTCTCTCCGCTTGCAAACTTGTATGTTATATTTCTTCGATTCAAAATGTCTTTCGTATTTCTTTTATGTTGTCAGAAAAGTTTACATTAATAACTTGAGTTTTTCTTAAACCGTTGGTTCACAAGTTTGTTTTCTTTTTCACACGAAACTACAAATATGACAGATTGAATTCTCATACTCTCTATTTCTTTCAAAGCAGTCGCCATTACCTGGTCAAAGACTTATTTCCACCACGATTCATATTAACCAAAATAAATTCAATTTTTTGGAAGCGGAATTTTCACTTTCAGGATTTCGGAAAATTATGAAATTCAGTTACACTCCATAATTCAGAAGAATTCCGGAACTCGGGAAGAATCCGGAATTTAGAAAATTCCGGAATTGAGAAAACTCCGGATTTCAAAAAATATCCGGATGGTTCCGAATTCCGGAATGAAAACGAAAACAGAAATTTCTAAATTTCGGATTTTTCCGAATTCCGGAATTATTCCAAAATCGGAATTTTCCGAATTCCGGAATTTGTCCGATTTTACTTTCGGAAGTCCAAAAAGTAATAATTCCGGAATTGACTATCCCTAGTTTATACACAACCTTTCAGAACACTAAGCTAGTAGCTGTCTACAAACAAACAAGTAATGCAAAGCATTTTGTATCCTGCAATACGTCATGTATTAAAATCCGACAGCAGTTTCAGTATCTATCCAGAAATTGCATGTATCTAGTTACTGGAAGCTGAAGTATGAAGAATTGTATTGTGTCTTAACTTGTTGTGTCTTATACAACCCTGCAAACCACTGAATATCTAAACGGCTATCGTTAAATCCAAGTTGTAGTACTCACAGTTACATCCATTTGTGTCTGTATGACCGTGTTACTAAAGCTTACTATATGACAGCGTTAGTAAGTCTTTCTCTGCTCTCCCGTAAAGTTCTGATACGATCTACTACAGAATAAAGAACCAATTATCAATCCGCTCCGCCTCTGTCAACTCTGGTCGATCTCGTTGACGTGACATATTTGCTTTTTTATACCCCTTTCTTCGTTTACTGAACTAAACAGTAACTATTCTTAAATATACTACTGCGCATGCCTCGTAGATAAATATTTCTGATGCCAATAGTTTCCGTTTTGTCCAAGGAATGTTCTTTTTCTTCTTCCCAGCATGACCCTTTTATTACATTATATGAAGAGCATGTAGGTCTAAATACCTCATGTATTACATAGAATGTAGGTTTAACTCTTCCAGCAAAGAAGAAACATGTGATCATAGTATACAACCCAAAGAAGTGATAGCTGGCAATACAGTGGTCGTAATCCCTAACGACACAGAGAGTAAGCAGTGCCCTCCCCGCTGGTCTAGTGGCTAGCATGTGCGACTTTTGTGTATGGTGTCCTGGGTTCGATTCCCGGCGGGAGAGCATCTATGATTTTTAACTGTCCTCGATTTATCTGTGTTCATGTCCCTGTCGTTATAAGTTATTAGAAAAAGCAAGTTAAACGAGTGAAGCAAGTAAAATTAGCAATAAGTAAGTTACTGAAACACGTTCGGTGAGTCAGTTTAACAAAAAAAAAAAAATGGACAAAGCACTGACTTTTCGCGCCGTCCATGCGAGTTCGAAACTATCTCGGCTTGATTTTTTAACCATTTGAGAGAAAGTATTGTTTCTTTTTGCTACAGCCAGGGGCGTATCCAGGACCGACTTCTGGGGGGCGGGGCGGTGGGTTGTCAGTACTGTTACTTTTGAGGGCTCCAAACTTGAGATGAGTTATATATATATATATATATATATATATATATATTATATATATACAAATGAAAAAAGTTCCCTCTTCCAGGGAGGCTATCGCCCCGATCTCCCCCCCCCAGGATCCGCCTCTGGCTACAGGTAATCACTCTTTTCGTATTTTTCGCTGTCGTTCACAGTTAAAGTAACTGAATGCTCTTATTCTTTCTACGAATGATGGATCTTCTCTTTGCCTTCATGTCAAACATGCACACGTGATGAAAAGACGCTGTCGATAATAATAATAATAATAATAATAATAATAATAATAATAATAATAATAATAATAATAATAATAATAATAATAATATGAAATATTACTAGCTAACTCGTGTGTGTATTTCGAGAATATAATTTTATATTATTATGTGGAAATAAGTAAGGCTGGCTGGCGCCCGCCCCCCTAATTTTTTCGATGCGCCTTGTGGGTCCACGGTGTCCAACGGTTGTCCCATCTCACTATCACCTCCTGTTCTCTCGATATATGTTATCGACATTTTGCCTAAAGAGGGCTCTGCCGTGGCTCCAAGACTACCCATGACAATGACTCTTCGTTCATTTTGCATTGAAATCGCTTATTTTTCTGATTACTATGAGTGCATACTGTCCAACGTTGCTCCCATCAT
>NW_027657578.1:0-24240 GCF_964235325.1 Thermobia domestica | reverse complement strand
CCCCAGGATCACATATGTGTATTTTTACGTAACACAAAGAGAAACTACCTAATTATATCAAACTTTTAAAACTTTCTGAAATCGAAGTGTTATCTTGTCTTCTGCAACGGTTTATTTTGATGCACCCTGTATATATACTTACAATGTAAGAACAAAATATTTCGTTTTCATATTCTACACATCAGGATAGGTACGAAAGGCACAAATTAGCAGAAAGGGCATAAAATAATGAAGTTAGAAACATATATTCTACATGAACGACTATAACCCTTACCTTTTCAATGAGATCACATGACGCACACCTTCTGTCAAAAATTGATTCCAATTACCACGGAGCTATTCAATTTTGTTTTAATTTTCTTATTTCACGTAAAAATGTTGGCTGGCAACCGTCTAACAATATATTATATG
The DNA here is from genome assembly GCF_964235325.1 of Thermobia domestica. Taxonomy (NCBI): domain Eukaryota; kingdom Metazoa; phylum Arthropoda; class Insecta; order Zygentoma; family Lepismatidae; genus Thermobia; species Thermobia domestica. The sequence continues at coordinate 23,829 of NW_027657578.1, read as the reverse complement.
TCATTATGTGCATATTGAATTGTTACTAATTGTCGTGTATTATAATGTGTTTTAGTCTATATCTTATGAACCATTTAACATATTTTCACGAAATAAAGCTCAAACTCGAGTACAAGCACTTCTCTCATAGCGGTCGCGAACCCGGGTCCCTATGGCTGAAACAAAGTACCTTATTCTCTACCATTTTTGGTACTATTTTATTCTTTTTTTCAAAATAACGCATATTTCACAGCATTTCCCTACACTGACACACCACTAGGTTGCTTGCATATGACACCCGAGGATCACATATGTGTATTTTTACGTAACACAAAGAGAAACTACCTAATTATATCAAACTTTTAAAACTTTCTGAAATCGAAGTGTTATCTTGTCTTCTGCAACGGTTTATTTTGATGCACCCTGTATATATATTTTCAATGTAAGAACAAAATATGTTGTTTTCATATTCTACACATCAGGATAGGTACGAAAGGCACAAATTAGCAGAAAGAGCATAAAATAATGAAGTTAGAAACATATATTCTACATGAACGACTATAACCCTTACCTTTACAATGAGATCACATGACGCACACCTTCTGTCAAAAATTGATTCCAATTACCACGGAGCTATTCAATTTTGTTTTAATTTTCTTACTTCACGTAAAAATGTTGGCTGGCAACCGTCTAACAATATATTATATGTCATTATGTGCATATTGAATTGTTACTAATTGTCGTGTATTATAATGTGTTTTAGTCTATATCTTAAGAACCACTTAACATATTTTCACGAAATAAAGCTCAAACTCGAGTACAAGCACTTCTCTCATAGCGGTCGCGAACCCGGGTCCCTATGGCTGAAACAAAGTACCTTATTCTCTACCATTTTTGGTACTATTTTATTCTTTTTTTCAAAATAACGCATATTTCACTGCATTTCCCTACACTGACACACCACTAGGTTGCTTGCATATGACACCCCAGGATCACATATGTGTATTTTTACGTAACACAAAGATAAACTACCTAATTATATCAAACTTTTAAAACTTTCTGAAATCGAAGTGTTATCTTGTCTTTTGCAACGGTTTATTTTGATGCACCCTGTATATATATTTTCAATGTAAGAACAAAATATGTTGTTTTCATATTCTACACATCAGGATAGGTACGAAAGGCACAAATTAACAGAAAGAGCATAAAATAATGAAGTTAGAAACATATATTCTACATGAACGACTATAACCCTTACCTTTTCAATGAGATCACATGACGCACACCTTCTGTCAAAAATTGATTCCAATTACCACGGAGCTATTCAATTTTGTTTTAATTTTCTTATTTCACGTAAAAATGTTGGCTGGCAACCGTCTAACAATATATTATATGTCATTATGTGCATATTGAATTGTTACTAATTGTCGTGAATTATAATCTGTTTTGGTCTATATCTTAAGAACCATTTAACATAATTTCACGAAATAAAGCTCAAACTCGAGTACAAGCACTTCCCTCATAGCGGTCGCGAACCCGGGTCCCTATGGCTGAAACAAAGTACCTTATTCTCTACCATTTTTGGTACTATTTTATTCTTTTTTTCAAAATAACGCATATTTCACTGCATTTCCCTACACTGACACACCAATAGGTTGCATGCATATGACACCCGTGGATCACATATGTGTATTTTTACGTAACACAAAGATGAACTACCTAATTATATCAAACTTTTAAAACTTTCTGAAATCGAAGTGTTATCTTGTCTTCTGCAACGGTTTATTTTGATGCACCCTGTATATATATTTTCAATGTAAGAACAAAATATGTTGTTTTCATATTCTACACATCAGGATAGGTACGAAAGGCACAAATTAGCAGAAAGAGCATAAAATAATGAAGTTAGAAACATATTTTCTACATGAACGACTATAACCCTTACCTTTTCAATGAGATCACATGACGCACACCTTCTGTCAAAAATTAATTCCAATTACCACGGAGCTATTCAATTTTGTTTTAATTTTCTTATTTCACGTAAAAATGTTGGCTGGCAACCGTCTAACAATATATTATATGTCATTATGTGCATATTGAATTGTTACTAATTGTCGTGAATTATAATCTGTTTTGGTCTATATCTTAAGAACCATTTAACATATTTTCACGAAATAAAGCTCAAACTCGAGTACAAGCACTTCTCTCATAGCGGTCGCGAACCCGGGTCCCTATGGCTGAAACAAAGTACCTTATTCTCTACCATTTTTGGTACTATTTTATGCTTTTTTTCAAAATAACGCATATTTCACTGCATTTCCCTACACTGACACACCACTAGGTTGCTTGCATATGACACCCCAGGATCACATATGTGTATTTTTACGTAACACAAAGAGAAACTACCTAATTATATCAAACTTTTAAAACTTTCTGAAATCGAAGTGTTATCTTGTCTTCTGCAACGGTTTATTTTGATGCACCCTGTATATATACTTACAATGTAAGAACAAAATATTTCGTTTTCATATTCTACACATCAGGATAGGTACGAAAGGCACAAATTAGCAGAAAGAGCATAAAATAATGAAGTTAGAAACATATATTCTACATGAACGACTATAACCCTTACCTTTTCAATGAGATCACATGACGCACACCTTCTGTCAAAAATTGATTCCAATTACCACGGAGCTATTCAATTTTGTTTTAATTTTCTTATTTCACGTAAAAATGTTGGCTGGCAACCGTCTAACAATATATTATATGTCATTATGTGCATATTGAATTGTTACTAATTGTCGTGTATTATAATGTGTTTTAGTCTATATCTTAAGAACCACTTAACATATTTTCACGAAATAAAGCTCAAACTCGAGTACAAGCACTTCTCTCATAGCGGTCGCGAACCCGGGTCCCTATGGCTGAAACAAAGTACCTTATTCTCTACCATTTTTGGTACTATTTTATTCTTTTTTTCAAAATAACGCAAATTTCACTGCATTTCCCTACACTGACACGCCACTAGGTTGCTTGCATATGACACCCCAGGATCACATATGTGTATTTTTACGTAACACAAAGAGAAACTACCTAATTATATCAAACTTCTAAAACTTTCTGAAATCGAAGTGTTATCTTGTCTTCTGCAACGGTTTATTTTGATGAACCCTGTATATATACTTACAATGTAAGAACAAAATATGTCGTTTTCATATTCTACACATCAGGATAGGTACGAAAGGCACAAATTAGCAGAAAGAGCATAAAATAATGAAGTTAGAAACATATATTCTACATGAACGACTATAATCCTTACCTTTTGAATGAGATCACATGACGCACACCTTCTGTCAAAAATTGATTCCAATTACCACGGAGCTATTCAATTTTGTTTTAATTTTCTTATTTCACGTAAAAATGTTGGCTGGCAACCGTCTAACAATATATTATATGTCATTATGTGCATATTGATTTGTTACTAATTGTCGTGTATTATAATCTGTTTTGGTCTATATCCTAAGAACCATTTAACATATTTTCACGAAATAAAGCTCAAACTCGAGCACAAGCACTTCTCTCATAGCGGTCGCGAACCCGGGTCCCTATGGCTGAAACAAAGTACCTTATTCTCTACCATGTTTGGTGCTACTTTATTCTTTTTTTCAAAATAACGCATATTTCACTGCATTTCCCTACACTGACACACCAATAGGTTGCTTGCATATGACACCCGAGGATCACATATGTGTATTTTTACGTAACACAAAGATAAATTACCTAATTATATCAAACTTTTAAAACTTTCTGAAATCGAAGTGTTATCTTGTCTTCTGCAACGGTTTATTTTGATGCACCCTGTATATATATTTTCAATGTAAGAACAAAATATGTCGTGTTCATATTCTACACATCAGGATAGGTACGAAAGGCACAAATTAGCAGAAAGAGCATAAAATAATGAAGTTAGAAACATATATTCAACATGAACGACTATAATCCTTACCTTTTCAATGAGATCACATGACGCACACCTTCTGTCAAAAATTGATTCCAATTACCACGGAGCTATTCAATTTTATTTTAATTTTCTTATTTCACGTAAAAATGTTGGCTGGCAACCGTCTAACAATATATTATATGTCATTATGTGCATATTGAATTGTTACTAATTGTCGTGTATTATAATGTGTTTTAGTCTATATCTTATGAACCATTTAACATATTTTCACGAAATAAAGCTCAAACTCGAGTACAAGCACTTCTCTCATAGCGGTCGCGAACCCGGGTCCCTATGGCTGAAACAAAGAACCTTATTCTCTACCATTTTTGGTACTATTTTATTCTTTTTTTCAAAATAACGCATATTTCACTGCATTTCTCTACACTGACACACCAATAGGTTGCTTGCATATGACACCGAGGATCACATATGTGTATTTTTACGTAACACAAAGATAAACTACCTAATTATATCAAACTTTTAAAACTTTCTGAAATCGAAGTGTTATCTTATCTTCTGCAACGGTTTATTTTGATGCACCCTGTATATATATTTTCAATGTAAGAACAAAATATGTTGTTTTCATATTCTACACATCAGGATAGGTACGAAAGGCACAAATTAGCAGAAAGAGCATAAAATAATGAAGTTAGAAACATATATTCAACATGAACGACTATAATCTTTACCTTTTCAATGAGATCACATGACGCACACCTTCTGTCAAAAATTGATTCCAATTACCACGGAGCTATTCAATTTTGTTTTAATTTTCTTATTTCACGTAAAAATGTTGGCTGGCAACCGTCTAACAATATATTATATGTCATTATTTGCATATTGAATTGTTACTAATTGTCGTGTATTATAATGTGTTTTAGTCTATATCTTATGAACCATCTAACATATTTTCACGAAATAAAGCTCAAACTCGAGTACAAGGACTTCTCTCATAGCGGTCGCGAACCCGGGTCCCTATGGCTGAAACAAAGTACCTTATTCTCTACCATTTTTGGTACTATTTTATTCTTTTTTTCAAAATAACGCATATTTCACTGCATTTCCCTACACTGACACACCACTAGGTTGCTTGCATATGACCCCCGAGGATCACATATGTGTATTTTTACGTAACACAAAGATAAACTACCTAATTATATCAAAATTTAAAACTTTCTGAAATCGAAGTGTTATCTTGAATTCTGCAACGGTTTATTTTGATGCACCCTGTATATATATTTTTAATGTAAGAACAAAATATGTTGTTTTCATATTCTACACATCAGGATAGGTACGAAAGGCACAAATTAGCAGAAAGAGCATAAAATAATGAAGTTAGAAACATATATTCTACATGAACGACTATAACCCTTACCTTTTCAATGAGATCACATGACGCACACCTTCTGTCAAAAATTGATTCCAATTACCACGGAGCTATTTAATTTTGTTTTAATTTTCTTATTTCACGTAAAAATGTTGGCTGGCAACCGTCTAACAATATATTATATGTCATTATGTGCATATTGAATTGTTACTAATTGTCGTGTATTATAATGTGTTTTAGTCTATATCTTATGAACCATTTAACATATTTTCACGAAATATAGCTCAAACTCGAGTACAAGCACTTCTCTCATAGCGGTCGCGAACCCGGGTCCCTATGGCTGAAACAAAGTACCTTATTCTCTACCATTTTTGGTACTATTTTATTCTTTTTTTCAAAATAACGCATATTTCACTGCATTTCCCTACACTGACACACCAATAGGTTGCATGCATATGACACCCGAGGATCACATATGTGTATTTTCACTTAACACAAAGATAAACTACCTAATTATATCAAACTTTTAAAACTTTCTGAAATCGAAGTGTTATCTTGTCTTTTGCAACGGTTTATTTTGATGCACCCTGTATATATATTTTCAATGTAAGAACAAAATATGTTGTTTTCATATTCTACACATCAGGATAGGTACGAAAGGCACAAATTAACAGAAAGAGCATAAAATAATGAAGTTAGAAACATATATTCTACATGAACGACTATAACCCTTACCTTTTCAATGAGATCACATGACGCACACCTTCTGTCAAAAATTGATTCCAATTACCACGGAGCTATTCAATTTTGTTTTAATTTTCTTATTTCACGTAAAAATGTTGGCTGGCAACCGTCTAACAATATATTATATGTCATTATGTGCATATTGAATTGTTACTAATTGTCGTGAATTATAATCTGTTTTGGTCTATATCTTAAGAACCATTTAACATAATTTCACGAAATAAAGCTCAAACTCGAGTACAAGCACTTCTCTCATAGCGGTCGCGAACCCGGGTCCCCATGGCTGAAACAAAGTACCTTATTCTCTACCATTTTTGGTACTATTTTATTCTTTTTTTCAAAATAACGCATATTTCACTGCATTTCCCTACACTGACACACCACTAGGTTGCTTGCATATGACACCCGAGGATATCATATGTGTATTTTTACGTAACACAAAGATAAACTACCTAATTATATCAAACTTTTAAAACTTTCTGAAATCGAAGTGTTATCTTGTCTTCTGCAACGGTTTATTTTGATGCACCCTGTATATATATTTTCAATGTAAGAACAAAATATGTCGTTTTCATATTCTACACATCAGGATAGGTACGAAAGGCACAAATTAGCAGAAAGAGCATAAAATAATGAAGTTAGAAACATATATTCAACATGAACGACTATAATCCTTACCTTTTCAATGAGATCAAATGACGCACACCTTCTGTCAAAAATTGATTCCAATTACCACGGAGCTATTCAATTTTGTTTTAATTTTCTTATTTCACGTAAAAATGTTGGCTGGCAACCGTCTAACAATATATTATATGTCATTATGTGCATATTGAATTGTTACTAATTGTCGTGTATTATGATGTGTTTTAGTCTATATCTTATGAACCATTTAACATATTTTCACGAAATAAAGCTCAAACTCGAGCACAAGCACTTCTCTCATAGCGGTCGCGAACCCGGGTCCCTATGGCTGAAACAAAGTACCTTATTCTCTACCATTTTTGGTACTATTTTATTCTTTTTTTCAAAATAACGCAAATTTCACTGCATTTCCCTACACTGACACGCCACTAGGTTGCTTGCATATGACACCCCAGGATCACATATGTGTATTTTTACGTAACACAAAGAGAAACTACCTAATTATATCAAACTTCTAAAACTTTCTGAAATCGAAGTGTTATCTTGTCTTCTGCAACGGTTTATTTTGATGAACCCTGTATATATACTTACAATGTAAGAACAAAATATGTCGTTTTCATATTCTACACATCAGGATAGGTACGAAAGGCACAAATTAGCAGAAAGAGCATAAAATAATGAAGTTAGAAACATATATTCTACATGAACGACTATAATCCTTACCTTTTGAATGAGATCACATGACGCACACCTTCTGTCAAAAATTGATTCCAATTACCACGGAGCTATTCAATTTTGTTTTAATTTTCTTATTTCACGTAAAAATGTTGGCTGGCAACCGTCTAACAATATATTATATGTCATTATGTGCATATTGATTTGTTACTAATTGTCGTGTATTATAATCTGTTTTGGTCTATATCCTAAGAACCATTTAACATATTTTCACGAAATAAAGCTCAAACTCGAGCACAAGCACTTCTCTCATAGCGGTCGCGAACCCGGGTCCCTATGGCTGAAACAAAGTACCTTATTCTCTACCATGTTTGGTGCTACTTTATTCTTTTTTTCAAAATAACGCATATTTCACTGCATTTCCCTACACTGACACACCAATAGGTTGCTTGCATATGACACCCGAGGATCACATATGTGTATTTTTACGTAACACAAAGATAAATTACCTAATTATATCAAACTTTTAAAACTTTCTGAAATCGAAGTGTTATCTTGTCTTCTGCAACGGTTTATTTTGATGCACCCTGTATATATATTTTCAATGTAAGAACAAAATATGTCGTGTTCATATTCTACACATCAGGATAGGTACGAAAGGCACAAATTAGCAGAAAGAGCATAAAATAATGAAGTTAGAAACATATATTCAACATGAACGACTATAATCCTTACCTTTTCAATGAGATCACATGACGCACACCTTCTGTCAAAAATTGATTCCAATTACCACGGAGCTATTCAATTTTATTTTAATTTTCTTATTTCACGTAAAAATGTTGGCTGGCAACCGTCTAACAATATATTATATGTCATTATGTGCATATTGAATTGTTACTAATTGTCGTGTATTATAATGTGTTTTAGTCTATATCTTATGAACCATTTAACATATTTTCACGAAATAAAGCTCAAACTCGAGTACAAGCACTTCTCTCATAGCGGTCGCGAACCCGGGTCCCTATGGCTGAAACAAAGAACCTTATTCTCTACCATTTTTGGTACTATTTTATTCTTTTTTTCAAAATAACGCATATTTCACTGCATTTCTCTACACTGACACACCAATAGGTTGCTTGCATATGACACCGAGGATCACATATGTGTATTTTTACGTAACACAAAGATAAACTACCTAATTATATCAAACTTTTAAAACTTTCTGAAATCGAAGTGTTATCTTATCTTCTGCAACGGTTTATTTTGATGCACCCTGTATATATATTTTCAATGTAAGAACAAAATATGTTGTTTTCATATTCTACACATCAGGATAGGTACGAAAGGCACAAATTAGCAGAAAGAGCATAAAATAATGAAGTTAGAAACATATATTCAACATGAACGACTATAATCTTTACCTTTTCAATGAGATCACATGACGCACACCTTCTGTCAAAAATTGATTCCAATTACCACGGAGCTATTCAATTTTGTTTTAATTTTCTTATTTCACGTAAAAATGTTGGCTGGCAACCGTCTAACAATATATTATATGTCATTATTTGCATATTGAATTGTTACTAATTGTCGTGTATTATAATGTGTTTTAGTCTATATCTTATGAACCATCTAACATATTTTCACGAAATAAAGCTCAAACTCGAGTACAAGGACTTCTCTCATAGCGGTCGCGAACCCGGGTCCCTATGGCTGAAACAAAGTACCTTATTCTCTACCATTTTTGGTACTATTTTATTCTTTTTTTCAAAATAACGCATATTTCACTGCATTTCCCTACACTGACACACCACTAGGTTGCTTGCATATGACCCCCGAGGATCACATATGTGTATTTTTACGTAACACAAAGATAAACTACCTAATTATATCAAAATTTAAAACTTTCTGAAATCGAAGTGTTATCTTGAATTCTGCAACGGTTTATTTTGATGCACCCTGTATATATATTTTTAATGTAAGAACAAAATATGTTGTTTTCATATTCTACACATCAGGATAGGTACGAAAGGCACAAATTAGCAGAAAGAGCATAAAATAATGAAGTTAGAAACATATATTCTACATGAACGACTATAACCCTTACCTTTTCAATGAGATCACATGACGCACACCTTCTGTCAAAAATTGATTCCAATTACCACGGAGCTATTTAATTTTGTTTTAATTTTCTTATTTCACGTAAAAATGTTGGCTGGCAACCGTCTAACAATATATTATATGTCATTATGTGCATATTGAATTGTTACTAATTGTCGTGTATTATAATGTGTTTTAGTCTATATCTTATGAACCATTTAACATATTTTCACGAAATATAGCTCAAACTCGAGTACAAGCACTTCTCTCATAGCGGTCGCGAACCCGGGTCCCTATGGCTGAAACAAAGTACCTTATTCTCTACCATTTTTGGTACTATTTTATTCTTTTTTTCAAAATAACGCATATTTCACTGCATTTCCCTACACTGACACACCAATAGGTTGCATGCATATGACACCCGAGGATCACATATGTGTATTTTCACTTAACACAAAGATAAACTACCTAATTATATCAAACTTTTAAAACTTTCTGAAATCGAAGTGTTATCTTGTCTTTTGCAACGGTTTATTTTGATGCACCCTGTATATATATTTTCAATGTAAGAACAAAATATGTTGTTTTCATATTCTACACATCAGGATAGGTACGAAAGGCACAAATTAACAGAAAGAGCATAAAATAATGAAGTTAGAAACATATATTCTACATGAACGACTATAACCCTTACCTTTTCAATGAGATCACATGACGCACACCTTCTGTCAAAAATTGATTCCAATTACCACGGAGCTATTCAATTTTGTTTTAATTTTCTTATTTCACGTAAAAATGTTGGCTGGCAACCGTCTAACAATATATTATATGTCATTATGTGCATATTGAATTGTTACTAATTGTCGTGAATTATAATCTGTTTTGGTCTATATCTTAAGAACCATTTAACATAATTTCACGAAATAAAGCTCAAACTCGAGTACAAGCACTTCTCTCATAGCGGTCGCGAACCCGGGTCCCCATGGCTGAAACAAAGTACCTTATTCTCTACCATTTTTGGTACTATTTTATTCTTTTTTTCAAAATAACGCATATTTCACTGCATTTCCCTACACTGACACACCACTAGGTTGCTTGCATATGACACCCGAGGATATCATATGTGTATTTTTACGTAACACAAAGATAAACTACCTAATTATATCAAACTTTTAAAACTTTCTGAAATCGAAGTGTTATCTTGTCTTCTGCAACGGTTTATTTTGATGCACCCTGTATATATATTTTCAATGTAAGAACAAAATATGTCGTTTTCATATTCTACACATCAGGATAGGTACGAAAGGCACAAATTAGCAGAAAGAGCATAAAATAATGAAGTTAGAAACATATATTCAACATGAACGACTATAATCCTTACCTTTTCAATGAGATCAAATGACGCACACCTTCTGTCAAAAATTGATTCCAATTACCACGGAGCTATTCAATTTTGTTTTAATTTTCTTATTTCACGTAAAAATGTTGGCTGGCAACCGTCTAACAATATATTATATGTCATTATGTGCATATTGAATTGTTACTAATTGTCGTGTATTATGATGTGTTTTAGTCTATATCTTATGAACCATTTAACATATTTTCACGAAATAAAGCTCAAACTCGAATACAAGCACTTCTCTCATAGCGGTCGCGAAACCGGGTCCCTATGGCTGAAACAAAGAACCTTATTCTCTACCATTTTTGGTACTATTTTATTCTTTTTTTTCAAAATAACGCATATTTCACTGCATTTCCCTACACTGACACACCAATAGGTTGCTTGCATATGACACCGAGGATCACATATGTGTATTTTTACGTAACACAAAGATGAACTGCCTTATTATATCAAACTTTTAAAACTTTCTGAAATCGAAGTGTTATCTTGTCTTCTGCAACGGTTTATTTTGATGCACCCTGTATATATATTTTCAATGTAAGAACAAAATATGTTGTTTTCATATTCTACACATCAGGATAGGTACGAAAGGCACAAATTAGCAGAAAGAGCATAAAATAATGAAGTTAGAAACATATATTCTACATGAACGACTATAATCCTTACCTTTTCAATGAGATCACATGACGCACACCTTCTGTCAAAAATTGATTCCAATTACCACGGAGCTATTCAATTTTGTTTTAATTTTCATATTTCACGTAAAAATGTTGGCTGGCAATCGTTTAACAATATATTATATGTCATTATGTGCATATTGAATTGTTACTAATTGTCGTGTATTATGATGTGTTTTAGTCTATATCTTATGAACCATTTAACATATTTTCACGAAATAAAGCTCAAACTCGAATACAAGCACTTCTCTCATAGCGGTCGCGAAACCGGGTCCCTATGGCTGAAACAAAGAACCTTATTCTCTACCATTTTTGGTACTATTTTATTCTTTTTTTCAAAATAACGCATATTTCACTGCATTTCCCTACACTGACACACCAATAGGTTGCTTGCATATGACACCGAGGATCACATATGTGTATTTTTACGTAACACAAAGATGAACTGCCTTATTATATCAAACTTTTAAAACTTTCTGAAATCGAAGTGTTATCTTGTCTTCTGCAACGGTTTATTTTGATGCACCCTGTATATATATTTTCAATGTAAGAACAAAATATGTTGTTTTCATATTCTACACATCAGGATAGGTACGAAAGGCACAAATTAGCAGAAAGAGCATAAAATAATGAAGTTAGAAACATACATTCTACATGAACGACTATAATCCTTACCTTTTCAATGAGATCACATGATTCACACCTTCTGTCAAAAATTGATTCCAATTACCACGGAGCTATTCAATTTTGTTGTAATTTCCATATTTCACGTAAAAATGTTGGCTGGCAATCGTTTAACAATATATTATATGTCATTATGTGCATATTGAATTGTTACTAATTGTCGTGTATTATGATGTGTTTTAGTCTATATCTTATGAACCATTTAACATATTTTCACGAAATATAGCTCAAACTCGAGTACAAGCACTTCTCTCATAGCGGTCGCGAACCCGGGTCCCTATGGCTGAAACAAAGTACCTTATTCTCTACCATTTTTGGTACTATTTTATTCTTTTTTTTTTCAAAATAACGCATATTTCACTGCATTTCCCTACACTGACACACCACTAGGTTGCTTGCATATGACACCCGATAATCACATATGTGTATTTTTACGTAACACAAAGATAAACTACCTAATTATATAAAACTTTTAAAACTTTCTGAAATCGAAGTGTTATCTTGTCTTCTGCAACGGATTATTTTGATGCACCCTGTATATATATTTTCAATGTAAGAACAAAATATGTCGTTTTCATATTCTACACATCAGGATAGGTACGAAAGGCACAAATTAGCAGAAAGAGCATAAAATAATGAAGTTAGAAACATATATTCTACATCAACGACTATAACCCTTACCTTTTCAATGAGATCACATGACGCACACCTTCTGTCAAAAATTGATTCCAATTACCACGGAGCTATTCAATTTTGTTTTAATTTTCTTATTTCACGTAAAAATGTTGGCTGGCAACCGTCTAACAATATATTATATGTCATTATGTGCATATTGATTTGTTACTAATTGTCGTGTATTATAATCTGTTTTGGTCTATATCCTAAGAACCATTTAACATATTTTCACGAAATAAAGCTCAAACTCGAGCACAAGCACTTCTCTCATAGCGGTCGCGAACCCGGGTCCCTATGGCTGAAACAAAGTACCTTATTCTCTACCATTTTTGGTACTATTTTATTCTTTTTTTCAAAATAACGCATATTTCACTGCATTTCCCTACACTGACACACCACTAGGTTGCATGCATATGACACCCGAGGATCACATATGTGTATTTTCACTTAACACAAAGATAAACTACCTAATTATATCAAACTTTTAAAACTTTCTGAAATCGAAGTGTTATCTTGTCTTTTGCAACGGTTTATTTTGATGCACCCTGTATATATATTTTCAATGTAAGAACAAAATATGTTGTTTTCATATTCTACACATCAGGATAGGTACGAAAGGCACAAATTAACAGAAAGAGCATAAAATAATGAAGTTAGAAACATATATTCTACATGAACGACTATAACCCTTACCTTTTCAATGAGATCACATGACGCACACCTTCTGTCAAAAATTGATTCCAATTACCACGGAGCTATTCAATTTTGTTTTAATTTTCTTATTTCACGTAAAAATGTTGGCTGGCAACCGTCTAACAATATATTATATGTCATTATGTGCATATTGAATTGTTACTAATTGTCGTGAATTATAATCTGTTTTGGTCTATATCTTAAGAACCATTTAACATAATTTCACGAAATAAAGCTCAAACTCGAGTACAAGCACTTCTCTCATAGCGGTCGCGAACCCGGGTCCCCATGGCTGAAACAAAGTACCTTATTCTCTACCATTTTTGGTACTATTTTATTCTTTTTTTCAAAATAACGCATATTTCACTGCATTTCCCTACACTGACACACCACTAGGTTGCTTGCATATGACACCCGAGGATATCATATGTGTATTTTTACGTAACACAAAGATAAACTACCTAATTATATCAAACTTTTAAAACTTTCTGAAATCGAAGTGTTATCTTGTCTTCTGCAACGGTTTATTTTGATGCACCCTGTATATATATTTTCAATGTAAGAACAAAATATGTCGTTTTCATATTCTACACATCAGGATAGGTACGAAAGGCACAAATTAGCAGAAAGAGCATAAAATAATGAAGTTAGAAACATATATTCAACATGAACGACTATAATCCTTACCTTTTCAATGAGATCAAATGACGCACACCTTCTGTCAAAAATTGATTCCAATTACCACGGAGCTATTCAATTTTGTTTTAATTTTCTTATTTCACGTAAAAATGTTGGCTGGCAACCGTCTAACAATATATTATATGTCATTATGTGCATATTGAATTGTTACTAATTGTCGTGTATTATGATGTGTTTTAGTCTATATCTTATGAACCATTTAACATATTTTCACGAAATAAAGCTCAAACTCGAATACAAGCACTTCTCTCATAGCGGTCGCGAAACCGGGTCCCTATGGCTGAAACAAAGAACCTTATTCTCTACCATTTTTGGTACTATTTTATTCTTTTTTTTCAAAATAACGCATATTTCACTGCATTTCCCTACACTGACACACCAATAGGTTGCTTGCATATGACACCGAGGATCACATATGTGTATTTTTACGTAACACAAAGATGAACTGCCTTATTATATCAAACTTTTAAAACTTTCTGAAATCGAAGTGTTATCTTGTCTTCTGCAACGGTTTATTTTGATGCACCCTGTATATATATTTTCAATGTAAGAACAAAATATGTTGTTTTCATATTCTACACATCAGGATAGGTACGAAAGGCACAAATTAGCAGAAAGAGCATAAAATAATGAAGTTAGAAACATATATTCTACATGAACGACTATAATCCTTACCTTTTCAATGAGATCACATGACGCACACCTTCTGTCAAAAATTGATTCCAATTACCACGGAGCTATTCAATTTTGTTTTAATTTTCATATTTCACGTAAAAATGTTGGCTGGCAATCGTTTAACAATATATTATATGTCATTATGTGCATATTGAATTGTTACTAATTGTCGTGTATTATGATGTGTTTTAGTCTATATCTTATGAACCATTTAACATATTTTCACGAAATAAAGCTCAAACTCGAATACAAGCACTTCTCTCATAGCGGTCGCGAAACCGGGTCCCTATGGCTGAAACAAAGAACCTTATTCTCTACCATTTTTGGTACTATTTTATTCTTTTTTTCAAAATAACGCATATTTCACTGCATTTCCCTACACTGACACACCAATAGGTTGCTTGCATATGACACCGAGGATCACATATGTGTATTTTTACGTAACACAAAGATGAACTGCCTTATTATATCAAACTTTTAAAACTTTCTGAAATCGAAGTGTTATCTTGTCTTCTGCAACGGTTTATTTTGATGCACCCTGTATATATATTTTCAATGTAAGAACAAAATATGTTGTTTTCATATTCTACACATCAGGATAGGTACGAAAGGCACAAATTAGCAGAAAGAGCATAAAATAACGAAGTTAGAAACATACATTCTACATGAACGACTATAATCCTTACCTTTTCAATGAGATCACATGATTCACACCTTCTGTCAAAAATTGATTCCAATTACCACGGAGCTATTCAATTTTGTTGTAATTTCCATATTTCACGTAAAAATGTTGGCTGGCAATCGTTTAACAATATATTATATGTCATTATGTGCATATTGAATTGTTACTAATTGTCGTGTATTATGATGTGTTTTAGTCTATATCTTATGAACCATTTAACATATTTTCACGAAATATAGCTCAAACTCGAGTACAAGCACTTCTCTCATAGCGGTCGCGAACCCGGGTCCCTATGGCTGAAACAAAGTACCTTATTCTCTACCATTTTTGGTACTATTTTATTCTTTTTTTTTTCAAAATAACGCATATTTCACTGCATTTCCCTACACTGACACACCACTAGGTTGCTTGCATATGACACCCGATAATCACATATGTGTATTTTTACGTAACACAAAGATAAACTACCTAATTATATAAAACTTTTAAAACTTTCTGAAATCGAAGTGTTATCTTGTCTTCTGCAACGGATTATTTTGATGCACCCTGTATATATATTTTCAATGTAAGAACAAAATATGTCGTTTTCATATTCTACACATCAGGATAGGTACGAAAGGCACAAATTAGCAGAAAGAGCATAAAATAATGAAGTTAGAAACATATATTCTACATCAACGACTATAACCCTTACCTTTTCAATGAGATCACATGACGCACACCTTCTGTCAAAAATTGATTCCAATTACCACGGAGCTATTCAATTTTGTTTTAATTTTCTTATTTCACGTAAAAATGTTGGCTGGCAACCGTCTAACAATATATTATATGTCATTATGTGCATATTGATTTGTTACTAATTGTCGTGTATTATAATCTGTTTTGGTCTATATCCTAAGAACCATTTAACATATTTTCACGAAATAAAGCTCAAACTCGAGCACAAGCACTTCTCTCATAGCGGTCGCGAACCCGGGTCCCTATGGCTGAAACAAAGTACCTTATTCTCTACCATTTTTGGTACTATTTTATTCTTTTTTTCAAAATAACGCATATTTCACTGCATTTCCCTACACTGACACACCACTAGGTTGCTTGCATATGACACCCGAGGATCACTTATGTGTATTTTTACGTAACACAAAGAGAAACTACCTAATTATATCAAACTTTTAAAACTTTCTGAAATCGAAGTGTTATCTTGTCTTCTGCAACGGTCTATTTTGATGCACCCTGTATATATATTTTCAATGTAAGAACAAAATATGTCGTGTTCATATTCTACACATCAGGATAGGTACGAAAGGCACAAATTAGCAGAAAGAGCATAAAATAATGAAGTTAGAAACATATATTCAACATGAACGACTATAATCCTTACCTTTTCAATGAGATCACATGCCGCACACCTTCTGTCAAAAATTGATTCCAATTACCACGGAGCTATTCAATTTTATTTTAATTTGCTTATTTCACGTAAAAATGTTGGCTGGCAACCGTCTAACAATATATTATATGTCATTATGTGCATATTGAATTGTTACTAATTGTCGTGTATTATAATGTGTTTTAGTCTATATCTTATGAACCATTTAACATATTTTCACGAAATAAAGCTCAAACTCGAATACAAGCACTTCTCTCATAGCGGTCGCGAAACCGGGTCCCTATGGCTGAAACAAAGAACCTTATTCTCTACCATTTTTGGTACTATTTTATTCTTTTTATCAAAATAACGCATATTTCACTGCATTTCTCTACACTGACACACCAATAGGTTGCTTGCATATGACACCGAGGATCACATATGTGTATTTTTACGTAACACAAAGATAAACTACCTAATTATATCAAACTTTTAAAACTTTCTGAAATCGAAGTGTTATCTTGTCTTCTGCAACGGTTTATTTTGATGCACCCTGTATATATATTTTCAATGTAAGAACAAAATATGTTGTTTTCATATTCTACACATCAGGATAGGTACGAAAGGCACAAATTAGCAGAAAGAGCATAAAATAATGAAGTTAGAAACATATATTCTACATGAACGACTATAACCCTTACCTTTTCAATGAGATCACATGACGCACACCTTCTGTCAAAAATTGATTCCAATTACCACGGAGCTATTCAATTTTGTTTTAATTTTCTTATTTCACGTAAAAATGTTGGCTGGCAACCGTCTAACAATATATTATATGTCATTATGTGCATATTGAATTGTTACTAATTGTCGTGTATTATAATGTGTTTTAGTCTATATCTTATGAACCATTTAACATATTTTCACGAAATAAAGCTCAAACTCGAGTACAAGCACTTCTCTCATAGCGGTCGCGAACCCGGGTCCCTATGGCTGAAGCAAAGTACCTTATTCTCTACCATTTTTGGTACTATGTTATTCTTTTTTTCAAAATAACGCATATTTCACTGCATTTCCCTACACTGACCCACCACTAGGTTGCTTGCATATGACACCGAGGATCACATATGTGTATTTTTACGTAACACAAAGATAAACTACCTAATTATATAAAACTTTTAAAACTTTCTGAAATCGAAGTGTTATCTTGTCTTCTGCAACGGTTTATTTTGATGAACCCTGTATATATATTTTCAATGTAAGAACAAAATATGTTGTTTTCATATTCTACACATCAGGATAGGTACGAAAGGCACAAATTAGCAGAAAGAGCATAAAATAATGAAGTTAGAAACATATATTCAACATGAACGACTATAATCTTTACCTTTTCAATGAGATCACATGACGCACACCTTCTGTCAAAAATTGATTCCAATTACCACGGAGCTATTCAATTTTGTTTTAATTTTCTTATTTCACGTAAAAATGTTGGCTGGCAACCGTCTAACAATATATTATATGTCATTATGTGCATATTGAATTGTTACTAATTGTCGTGTATTATAATGTGTTTTAGTCTATATCTTATGAACCATCTAACATATTTTCACGAAATAAAGCTCAAACTCGAGAACAAGGACTTCTCTCATAGCGGTCGCGAACCCGGGTCCCTATGGCTGAAACAAAGTACCTTATTCTCTACCATTTTTGGTACTATTTTTTTCTTTTTTTTCAAAATAACGCATATTTCACTGCATTTCCCTACACTGACACACCAATAGGTTGCTTGCATATGACACCGAGGATCACATATGTGTATTTTTACGTAACACAAAGATGAACTGCCTTATTATATCAAACTTTTAAAACTTTCTGAAATCGAAGTGTTATCTTGTCTTCTGCAACGGTTTATTTTGATGCACCCTGTATATATATTTTCAATGTAAGAACAAAATATGTTGTTTTCATATTCTACACATCAGGATAGGTACGAAAGGCACAAATTAGCAGAAAGAGCATAAAATAATGAAGTTAGAAACATATATTCTACATGAACGACTATAATCCTTACCTTTTCAATGAGATCACATGACGCACACCTTCTGTCAAAAATTGATTCCAATTACCACGGAGCTATTCAATTTTGTTTTAATTTTCATATTTCACGTAAAAATGTTGGCTGGCAATCGTTTAACAATATATTATATGTCATTATGTGCATATTGAATTGTTACTAATTGTCGTGTATTATGATGTGTTTTAGTCTATATCTTATGAACCATTTAACATATTTTCACGAAATAAAGCTCAAACTCGAATACAAGCACTTCTCTCATAGCGGTCGCGAAACCGGGTCCCTATGGCTGAAACAAAGAACCTTATTCTCTACCATTTTTGGTACTATTTTATTCTTTTTTTCAAAATAACGCATATTTCACTGCATTTCCCTACACTGACACACCAATAGGTTGCTTGCATATGACACCGAGGATCACATATGTGTATTTTTACGTAACACAAAGATGAACTGCCTTATTATATCAAACTTTTAAAACTTTCTGAAATCGAAGTGTTATCTTGTCTTCTGCAACGGTTTATTTTGATGCACCCTGTATATATATTTTCAATGTAAGAACAAAATATGTTGTTTTCATATTCTACACATCAGGATAGGTACGAAAGGCACAAATTAGCAGAAAGAGCATAAAATAATGAAGTTAGAAACATACATTCTACATGAACGACTATAATCCTTACCTTTTCAATGAGATCACATGATTCACACCTTCTGTCAAAAATTGATTCCAATTACCACGGAGCTATTCAATTTTGTTGTAATTTCCATATTTCACGTAAAAATGTTGGCTGGCAATCGTTTAACAATATATTATATGTCATTATGTGCATATTGAATTGTTACTAATTGTCGTGTATTATGATGTGTTTTAGTCTATATCTTATGAACCATTTAACATATTTTCACGAAATATAGCTCAAACTCGAGTACAAGCACTTCTCTCATAGCGGTCGCGAACCCGGGTCCCTATGGCTGAAACAAAGTACCTTATTCTCTACCATTTTTGGTACTATTTTATTCTTTTTTTTTTTTCAAAATAACGCATATTTCACTGCATTTCCCTACACTGACACACCACTAGGTTGCTTGCATATGACACCCGATAATCACATATGTGTATTTTTACGTAACACAAAGATAAACTAACTAATTATATAAAACTTTTAAAACTTTCTGGAATCGAAGTGTTATCTTGTCTTCTGCAACGGTTTATTTTGATGCACCCTGTATATATATTTTCAATGTAAGAACAAAATATGTCGTTTTCATATTCTACACATCAGGATAGGTACGAAAGGCACAAATTAGCAGAAAGAGCATAAAATAATGAAGTTAGAAACATATATTCTACATCAACGACTATAACCCTTACCTTTTCAATGAGATCACATGACGCACACCTTCTGTCAAAAATTGATTCCAATTACCACGGAGCTATTCAATTTTGTTTTAATTTTCTTATTTCACGTAAAAATGTTGGCTGGCAACCGTCTAACAATATATTATATGTCATTATGTGCATATTGATTTGTTACTAATTGTCGTGTATTATAATCTGTTTTGGTCTATATCCTAAGAACCATTTAACATATTTTCACGAAATAAAGCTCAAACTCGAGCACAAGCACTTCTCTCATAGCGGTCGCGAACCCGGGTCCCTATGGCTGAAACAAAGTACCTTATTCTCTACCATTTTTGGTACTATTTTATTCTTTTTTTCAAAATAACGCATATTTCACTGCATTTCCCTACACTGACACACCACTAGGTTGCTTGCATATGACACCCGAGGATCACATATGTGTATTTTTACGTAACACAAAGAGAAACTACCTAATTATATCAAACTTTTAAAACTTTCTGAAATCGAAGTGTTATCTTGTCTTCTGCAACGGTCTATTTTGATGCACCCTGTATATATATTTTCAATGTAAGAACAAAATATGTCGTGTTCATATTCTACACATCAGGATAGGTACGAAAGGCACAAATTAGCAGAAAGAGCATAAAATAATGAAGTTAGAAACATATATTCAACATGAACGACTATAACCCTTACCTTTTCAATGAGATCACATGCCGCACACCTTCTGTCAAAAATTGATTCCAATTACCACGGAGCTATTCAATTTTATTTTAATTTTCTTATTTCACGTAAAAATGTTGGCTGGCAACCGTCTAACAATATATTATATGTCATTATGTGCATATTGAATTGTTACTAATTGTCGTGTATTATAATGTGTTTTAGTCTATATCTTATGAACCATTTAACATATTTTCACGAAATAAAGCTCAAACTCGAATACAAGCACTTCTCTCATAGCGGTCGCGAAACCGGGTCCCTATGGCTGAAACAAAGAACCTTATTCTCTACCATTTTTGGTACTATTTTATTCTTTTTATCAAAATAACGCATATTTCACTGCATTTCTCTACACTGACACACCAATAGGTTGCTTGCATATGACACCGAGGATCACATATGTGTATTTTTACGTAACACAAAGATAAACTACCTAATTATATCAAACTTTTAAAACTTTCTGAAATCGAAGTGTTATCTTGTCTTCTGCAACGGTTTATTTTGATGCACCCTCTATATATATTTTCAATGTAAGAACAAAATATGTTGATTTCATATTCTACACATCAGGATAGGTACGAAAGGCACAAATTAGCAGAAAGAGCATAAAATAATGAAGTTAGAAACATATATTCTACATGAACGACTATAACCCTTATCTTTTCAATGAGATCACATGACGCACACCTTCTGTCAAAAATTGATTCCAATTACCACGGAGCTATTCAATTTTGTTTTAATTTTCATATTTCACGTAAAAATGTTGGCTGGCAATCGTTTAACAATATATTATATGTCATTATGTGCATATTGAATTGTTACTAATTGTCGTGTATTATGATGTGTTTTAGTCTATATCTTATGAACCATTTAACATATTTTCACGAAATAAAGCTCAAACTCGAATACAAGCACTTCTCTCATAGCGGTCGCGAAACCGGGTCCCTATGGCTGAAACAAAGAACCTTATTCTCTACCATTTTTGGTACTATTTTATTCTTTTTTTCAAAATAACGCATATTTCACTGCATTTCCCTACACTGACACACCAATAGGTTGCTTGCATATGACACCGAGGATCACATATGTGTATTTTTACGTAACACAAAGATGAACTGCCTTATTATATCAAACTTTTAAAACTTTCTGAAATCGAAGTGTTATCTTGTCTTCTGCAACGGTTTATTTTGATGCACCCTGTATATATATTTTCAATGTAAGAACAAAATATGTTGTTTTCATATTCTACACATCAGGATAGGTACGAAAGGCACAAATTAGCAGAAAGAGCATAAAATAATGAAGTTAGAAACATACATTCTACATGAACGACTATAATCCTTACCTTTTCAATGAGATCACATGATTCACACCTTCTGTCAAAAATTGATTCCAATTACCACGGAGCTATTCAATTTTGTTGTAATTTCCATATTTCACGTAAAAATGTTGGCTGGCAATCGTTTAACAATATATTATATGTCATTATGTGCATATTGAATTGTTACTAATTGTCGTGTATTATGATGTGTTTTAGTCTATATCTTATGAACCATTTAACATATTTTCACGAAATATAGCTCAAACTCGAGTACAAGCACTTCTCTCATAGCGGTCGCGAACCCGGGTCCCTATGGCTGAAACAAAGTACCTTATTCTCTACCATTTTTGGTACTATTTTATTCTTTTTTTTTTTTTCAAAATAACGCATATTTCACTGCATTTCCCTACACTGACACACCACTAGGTTGCTTGCATATGACACCCGATAATCACATATGTGTATTTTTACGTAACACAAAGATAAACTAACTAATTATATAAAACTTTTAAAACTTTCTGGAATCGAAGTGTTATCTTGTCTTCTGCAACGGTTTATTTTGATGCACCCTGTATATATATTTTCAATGTAAGAACAAAATATGTCGTTTTCATATTCTACACATCAGGATAGGTACGAAAGGCACAAATTAGCAGAAAGAGCATAAAATAATGAAGTTAGAAACATATATTCTACATCAACGACTATAACCCTTACCTTTTCAATGAGATCACATGACGCACACCTTCTGTCAAAAATTGATTCCAATTACCACGGAGCTATTCAATTTTGTTTTAATTTTCTTATTTCACGTAAAAATGTTGGCTGGCAACCGTCTAACAATATATTATATGTCATTATGTGCATATTGATTTGTTACTAATTGTCGTGTATTATAATCTGTTTTGGTCTATATCCTAAGAACCATTTAACATATTTTCACGAAATAAAGCTCAAACTCGAGCACAAGCACTTCTCTCATAGCGGTCGCGAACCCGGGTCCCTATGGCTGAAACAAAGTACCTTATTCTCTACCATTTTTGGTACTATTTTATTCTTTTTTTCAAAATAACGCATATTTCACTGCATTTCCCTACACTGACACACCACTAGGTTGCTTGCATATGACACCCGAGGATCACATATGTGTATTTTTACGTAACACAAAGAGAAACTACCTAATTATATCAAACTTTTAAAACTTTCTGAAATCGAAGTGTTATCTTGTCTTCTGCAACGGTCTATTTTGATGCACCCTGTATATATATTTTCAATGTAAGAACAAAATATGTCGTGTTCATATTCTACACATCAGGATA
>NW_027657577.1:0-24265 GCF_964235325.1 Thermobia domestica | reverse complement strand
CCTCTTCATGTGTAGGTATCGTTCACATCTGAAGCATGTGAAGATAGATTACTGTACTATCGTGTACCTAAAATCATTTTCTACGAATACGAACATGTCTACACTGAAGGCAGTGCAGCTCTTTTTCTCTTTTTTTTGGTCATGTATTGTAACGCGGGGCAATGCACACAATAACATGTAATGTTGTGTATCATCATAAAGGGCCAGGGCGATGATTGGATCTTGATGGACGTGGAGAACTGATAGGTGATGTGAGTGGTATTGTGATCTATGGTTGTATGTTTACTGATGAATGCATAAGGAGAGGTGAAG
Source organism: Thermobia domestica (assembly GCF_964235325.1). NCBI lineage: Eukaryota > Metazoa > Arthropoda > Insecta > Zygentoma > Lepismatidae > Thermobia > Thermobia domestica. Next base: position 23,953 of record NW_027657577.1, on the reverse strand, counting down.
GGGTTGCCTTTTTTTTTATGTCGATCGGGAGGGAAGCGATTGGGAAACTTTTGACTTTGTTTTTCAACCGAATATATTGATTGAATAGGTCGCCGACAATTTTACGGGGCGTCACGTCGTTGCCTTTTTCATGTCGATCGCGAGCGAAGCGAGCGTTTTTTTTTTTTTTTTTTTTTTTTTTTTTTTTTTTTTTTTTTTTACCGACAATATGTATTGAATCGGTTGCCAACACCTTTAGGGGCGCGTCACGTCCTTCTTTCTGTGCTGATCGCGAGCGAAGCGAGCGCGAAATTTTTGACTTTTTTTTTTTTTTTTTTTTTTTTTTTTTACCCACAATATTTATTCAATCGGTCGCCAACACTTTTAGGGGTGCGTCACGTCCTCTTTTCTCTGCTGATCGCGAGCGAAGCGAGCGCGAAATTTTGACCTTTTTTTCTCTTTTTAATTCTTTTTTTTCTTTAAGAAAAAATATTGATTTCATAGGTCGCGAACATTTTTACGGGATGCAACATCGTTTATTTGTTTTTCCAACCGTCTTTCTGTCTTGAGCCCCCGCCAAGTTAACTTTATGGTGGACAAAAACTATGTGCGGTGGGTTACCGCGGGGTTCTCCCGTTTCCTCCCACTTTCTTCATTCCACCACCATTTCAATCATTTCTCATAATCAGCGCCTCTTTTAGCCTAAGCGGCATAACGTGGGACGTAAAACAAAGATTTCCTTTAGTTGCTTTCTGTCTTGATTACGAGCGCGAAATTTTTTACTTTTTTTTCTTTCTTTTGATATTATTCATTTAATAGGACGGCAACACCTTTACGGGCCGCCGCGTCGTCGTTTACACTTCTTCAGCCCATATTCTTTCTGCTTGTTCGTTTTCCGGCATCTTGTTATCACCGCCCGCGGCAATGCCTATGTCTTTCATCGCTTTTTGAAGCAAATCTTTAATAAATATGCACTCTCACATTTGTACTAATATGCATACCACAGTGGATAGACTGTAACTAGGAAAGCAGAAGCCTGCATATCATATTATTTAACAGTTGAAAGTGAACTGTCATTTTAAGTTTGATTTTGATCAGATGAGTGCAGTTCAACTCGTCGACAATTGTGAAGATTCTCGAGGTTAGGGACCATCCATTTTGTGCTTTGTAATGAAAATGGCTGCAGCCAAACTTCTCTGATCTGAATGAAACTTGGCATGATGATACATCTTGACCTGCTCTACAAGTTTATTTAGTATTTTCCGTTGCGCAGGCTTTTGCTTCTCCAGGTTCTCCCATGGAACTGAGAAACGTATTCAGTCGAACTTCTGCGGTAAGTCAGTATATCATCCTGAGAAGTTTGATCGAGATAGCAGAGGTTCGACTATTCGTTTTTCAATTCCATGTGATATTACAACACGGTGAACTAAATTTATATAGAAACACTTTGATTTTGTTTTGTTTTTTGCTAGCATTAAACTGAGAAAATGTTATTCAATAGACAGAGAACACCACTCAAAGAAAAGTACATCATAAGAATATATATATGGTTGCTGTGGTTCTCGGTTTAATTTGCTAGTTAAGAAACTTGCTCTAAATAAGTACATCTTACAGGTGAAAAACTAAGCCAGGCGATAGAATTAAATATAAAGTTATACACTTTTATTTTACGTTTACTAGTGTTGGGTTACTACTGTAAAATAAGTCAGTATATATGAAAGATAACTGTATTAGGTACTATTTTCCACCGGCGGTGTATTCTTGCATAGTGTACTTAATGTTTACAAGCGGGGCGCTACTAGTATGGATGCATGACAAGTGCTATTGAAACTCGAAAACTAACTGGTTTCCACTACCCTTGCTTATACGTATACCCGCGTCGCCTTCGCTCCTGTTCACTTTGGACGCACATTCTTGCTATCGCTCAGGCCCCCAGCTTTCTCCTGTTTTGGCTCCCTTAAATAGTATTCGTGCTTTTTATTGGCCACCTGGCAAAGCACTTGTAATGATTTTACACCAGTAACTCTAAAATACATGTGTATTACTTTATTTAATTCTGTCGTCTGCAGAATTTTTTTTTTTTCGTACAAATATGCCTTTTCATGCAGAACACTGAATTTTGCCTGTAAATTTTTGAGAATATGCTGTGACGAAACTTGAGCACCGTTCTTCTTTTCTTTCTTATCACGAGTCTTCTTTAGCCTAATGAGCACAATCATCACACGATAACGACTATTCTTTTCATTTAACTTGTAAACAAGTTGAACTAATAATAATAATTGATGTACAAAGGAGAAGTGTCCTACATATTTGAGGTAAAAAATAAAATAAATATACTTCTACTTCATCCGTGTTTACAAAGTTAAATGTTATCGATTTACAAAAAATGGTCACCTATCCACACACTGACCAGGCTCGACACTGCTTGACCATACATATTAAAACATCGGTCCCACTGAATACACAAGTAGTAAGCACATTCACATAAAAATAATTAGGATTACAGTATATAAAATGCGTTAATTAAAATAGCAAATGCCTTACCTTATCACAGGCGATCCAAAGCCACTGCACATCATCTGCTACGCACACTATATTCCTCCAATATTTCACTCACTTCCTATATCACGCAACAGAAAATATTAATAAAATTCACTTAGCAACATTTTCATTTTTAATCAACAATACGTATAACAATTAAGAATAAAATTAATTGTGAGCACATTGTTATAATTAGAATACTGTTTTTATTCGTTTACAAATATGGGATTAATATAGAGCTGGCAGCAACAATATATACAACTCATCCTGTATGTATCGTAAATCCTAACTTGAGAAGACATCTCTGACGCAAACAATGAGACAAGAAATCAAATACTATATCCGACACATTTGGGGTTTATTGAACTTCAATGTTGGAAGATACCACCTTGTCGGTAGTACAAATGTAATATCCTTACAACACGCGGAACTTTTGCCAGGCATATCTAGGAATTTGGGAAGATTAATTGATATCCTTAATGTGCAATGTATGATTATGACGCATTGTTATGTACACGCAGACGGAACCAGGACAATCTATAGATGACATTTGCACTGTGTTTGGACAATTTGTTCGCAGAAAATAACCGTTTTTGTCTATGAATACTTGAGAACATGGAAGGTATGAGATATACATTTTATGCGCAAATATTATAATACAAATCATTGTTAGTTTGGTGGATGCGTGAAAGAAAGAAAAGGAGTAGATTTTTGCAGACGTCCGGATATAAAGCGAGAACTGAGAATACGCATCTATAACATCTATTTTCTTTGTGTTAATGATATCGATGAACTAAACGGGGAAACTAAAATACAACTGTTTGCAGTATAATTCGAAGTATAGTCAAGTGCAGAGGCGTACTCACGGGGTGTCCACCGGGTGCGGACTCCTCGCAAAAGTTCCTAAGTGAACATACATTTGCAGACTTTCTCATTAAATGTAGTTATTAACAGGGAAAATATTGATGTATCATCAATATAAATCTGATCTTACACTTCATCTGTACTCTGTCTGTATCATGTTTTTGTGAAAAAGTAAGTGGAATATTTATCGTGTTTTCGAATGCAGAATAATAGTATATAGACATAGTGGCTTGTAGTATTGGAACCTTGCCCCCCGAAGCTTGGATCCCTTAGAAGAAAAAAAAATGCATGCGCGCCTGGTGAAATGGTTAACGAATTCAGTTCACTCGATGAATCGACAGATAGTAATACACATTTCGACAGATCGACAGCATTCGACAGATACAGACATATGAAAGTAGCACAAGAATTAGGCGAAAGTCCGTGCGTTTCCTCAATTCACGTAGGAAACAACAGAAAATATCAACTACCATAAAATAATCCGTATATATATTTAATTTATTTGGAATAAAATAAATATAGAAACAACCTGTTCATACATAACTACGGTAAGTGCGTTAATTGCTAACGTAAGAACAAATATGAAACAAGGCACAAAATAAAAAAGAAAAATAAAGTTAAAGGGAATAAATATTTAGGCTTGATTGTCATTCGTATTAAGAAGCTGGGTAATAAAATGTTAAAATCTACAGAAAATTATGAAATTAAATCAGGATTTGAAATAAAAGTCTATACATTGGAAGTAGGCCAGGGAGTTTGCAAGGCAGATGTGTGCGACACGCGTTACTTTATAGATTCCCTTCATTGAACTATAGTAAGCAGTACGAAGATGGTACTTTGCGTATAATCACAGGAAGGATTGAAGTTAATTACCATGGTAATATAATTATTTATTGATAAGTATTTCCATGTTAAATTATGAAAATTATAAGCACAAGGAGGGTGAAAAAGTAGTGTGACCGACTTAGCAATGACTGAAACATAAAATAGAAAAGCGAATAAAAACAAATGCCTTTTGAGTTATGTGGAATAAAGTTTCTTCTAGCCAGTAAGGAAGAATAGGATCTGGTGCATTCATTGAATACCTGAAAAAAATCGTTTATCAAAATAGAAGGAAACACACTTATCGTTGTGGCAACTACGAACTTCTGTTTACCTCAGCCCGCCTCAGCAAGTGCTTTCTATCCGGTCCGCGCTCCGTAACCAAACTCAACGCTGCCTGCTAGCGAAAATTTCATTCTTCAGTATCGTTGAGTTTATTGCAGAAAGCAATGGCAGATACGGCATCAGCACCTGCAGCCCCGGCACAGGCTTCTCCTAAGAAGTCTGCAAAGCCTAAGAAACCAAAAACAACACCTTCTCATCCAAGAACATCAGAAATGGTGAACAACGCCATCAAGAATTTGAAGGAAAGGGGAGGAAGTTCACTGCAAGCTATTAAGAAATACATCTCTCAGAACTACAAAGTGGATGCCGAGAAGCTTGCTCCATTTATCAAGAAATACTTGAGAAGTGCAGTTGCTTCTGGGTCTTTGGTTCAGACCAAGGGAAAAGGTGCATCTGGATCGTTTAAGCTTAGTGCTTCATCGCTGAAGGAGAAGCCTGAAGGTGGATCTTCAACCAAGGCGAAACGATCAGCATCAAAGGAGAAGAAGCCTGCGAAAAAGCCAGCAGCTAAACGTCCCAAGAAGACTGGTGAAAAGAAAAAGGCTGCTGCTCCCAAACCTAAGAAATCACCATCTAAAGTGAAGAAGGCAAAAACTCCCAAGAAGCCAAAGGCCCCGAAGCCAAAGAAGGCTACAGCAAAACCGAAAAGTGCTAAGAAGGCTGCACCAAAGAAGAAGTAAATGTGTCAGTAAATCATCTGACATTTTAAAACGGCTCTTTTTAGAGCCATCAAATACTTTGAGAAGAGTAAAATTGTGCTTTTCCTATCATTATCACATGTTCATTCATAGCAATGTATAGTATACACGCAAGGGACTTTGAGTTTTCTTTTTAACCGAAGCACTTCTTGATGTAAGTGCTTTATAACAGAGGGGAATTGAGGGTGGGGAAAGAAAGCTTTCACGGGTGTCAAGAATGGTGTACTCGAAAAAAAATGGGGAACACATTACGTAATGTCAATTTGTGATCACTTACTTTTTCCTTGTTCCTATCTTCAAGTAGCGAAACAGTACAGAAAACGCACTTAATGCATTTGTTAGAAAAACTTTTGCAGGCTGACTGGGTTCGATTCTCGGTGGGAGCTCAAATGTTTCGCATTGCACGTTAATAAGTAGGTCCACGTTTGAAACAGCCTTGCTGCTGAAAGGGACACTAAACTAAAATCAACTCTTTTCAAGGCTGGGGTGAAAGAAATGTTCGAACTTATTACAACTCGTGAAAGTGAAGTAGACTATGTTTCAATTTAACGTCGTACTATTATGATTTTTATGATAAAGGAGACGGGTGATTACGCCTAATGAATGATGGAAATACTGGTGTAATGAGAAAGTGTTAGGAAAAGGGAACACGCTAATAACCACGGATACCGTCTTATAATTCGTAATATTGCTATAAAGAAAAATAGTAACACCAGCAGAAATGTAGGTGTACAATTGAACTGATGTTAAGTACAAACAGACACTTAAAGAAAGTTTAGTTTAACGTTTGCATTCAACAGCAGCGACCTCTGACAAAATAATATTACTTTTGCTACCTTGGAAGAAGTACATATTTCGCCTGCGAGTTCTATCAGATTAATAACGTTGAGAAGGGCAAACAGTGGTTGAATCGAAGTTAAGTTATGCAACATATGGCAAAATCGAACCCTTGACCACATAAAACGAAGATAATCAATCGGTAAACATAGGGGAAAACTAAAGAATATACTTGAAAGATAGGATGATATACGAAACGACAGGAAAACGAAGGTAGATGTATTAACTATGCAACATACGGCGTGAGAATTTAAAAAAAAAAGATAACAAGTATGGACAAGATCCTTGTTAGGATAACAGCATCTCTAAGTAGTGTATTGGTCCTAAAAAGGACCGTTTTTGAACTCAGTGCCAGAACTTCAAACTTAAGCACGTTCCCCACGGATGCGGCGAGCAAGCTGAATGTCCTTAGGCATGATTGTGACTCTCTTTGCGTGAATAGCACACAAGTTGGTGTCTTCGAAAAGCCCTACAAGGTAAGCTTCACTTGCCTCCTGTAAAGCCATGACAGCTGAGCTTTGGAAGCGAAGATCTGTCTTGAAATCTTGTGCAATTTCTCGGACGAGTCGTTGGAAGGGCAGCTTGCGGATGAGCAATTCAGTGCTCTTCTGGTAACGACGAATTTCTCGGAGAGCCACAGTACCAGGCCTGTAACGATGGGGCTTTTTCACTCCACCGGTAGCTGGAGCACTCTTTCTTGCAGCTTTGGTGGCAAGCTGCTTTCGAGGAGCTTTGCCTCCAGTAGATTTCCTAGCTGTCTGCTTGGTACGTGCCATTGCAACTGTCACGACTTGTTTCAAATAATTGCGCGCTGAATGAAGTCAAGTTATATAAAGAGCAAAACCGTTAAATCAAGCTATTTCTCATTGGATAAAGTCAGTCGAAAAGGACAGTTCTCATTGGCTTAGACACGTTTTGTGTTTTTCCTCCGTGCTTTCCCTGCATGATCGAAGGAACAAAACCACGAGTCTTGGGCTGCTTGGGCTTGTATTTCTCGTGTGTGGTGAGCGAAGCAGTAACATATCGAAATGACAGGACGTGGAAAAGGAGGCAAGGGTCTTGGCAAAGGAGGTGCCAAGCGCCACCGTAAAGTTCTTCGTGACAACATCCAGGGTATCACCAAACCCGCTATTAGGCGTCTTGCTCGCCGTGGTGGTGTGAAGCGTATCTCTGGTCTCATTTATGAAGAGACCCGAGGAGTATTGAAAGTATTCCTGGAGAACGTAATCAGAGATGCTGTTACATACACAGAACACGCCAAGAGGAAGACAGTGACAGCTATGGATGTTGTGTATGCCTTGAAGAGGCAAGGAAGAACCCTGTACGGTTTCGGAGGTTAAGTTGGGGTTCCTCCTATTTTGGATATAAAATTGGCATAAACGGCTCTTTTCAGAGCCAACAAATTTATATAAAGGGAAAGATTTACTTTGTGCGATTTTCTGTTAGATTATAAGAATTCGTGTAACTACATTAAAGCCTTTTGATGCACACTAAATTACAGACGTAGAGAGATTAATTTGAGAAAATCATACGTTTTTTTTTACATTATGTACGTTCATGTATACGTATTCATATCATGTAGCAGTATTAATGCTGGAGAAGGGGTTCTGGTTGGAAATTGGCGATTTGTTGGAAGTAGCGAGCATGAGAGATGCGAAACGCAAGTCGGAATTTCTGTTCTGACAGTAGGATGTACGTATAGAGGCTTATACAACTTCTATACTGTGCTGTGAGGGGCGAATAATGCGTTAGAAACCTGAATCTTGTCCTTTATCTTGTTTACGTGGTCTTGGGTTCGATTTCTTTCTTTTGCGGTAGTGTCTATTGTGATTTACATGTAAATTAATGACACTTCGTAGCGGGTTACTAAAATAAAGAGTAATACAAATATGAGATGTAGGTTAATGCATTGTATACTTCACATTATTTACTAAAGAAAGGCAGTAGTTACAAGAAACCTAGGCTCGCTCGTTGGGCACAGTAGCAAATGAGTTCTGAGATCAGAGAATAAGAGTAGTTGCGTATTACAAACCATATACATATAACACATATCACACAAATATGAATATCGACCTTGCAAAGAATAAATCGTACTTAAGTGTGCATTTAATGTCATTACTATGTTGCAAAAGAAATTTAGGAAAGTTTTCTGATCCGCTCTGTTCATGATGTCATTGGGGCATAGTAATGAACAATAATAAATGTCGAGAACATATTGAACAGAGTAATTTCAGCCAAGCCAACGCAAGAGAGAAACATGAGTGCTTTAAGAATGTTGGAAATTCCTTTGTCTAGCATGAAGTACATGAGAATATGTGGTATGAGGTTTTCTTCCATTGCTGAGAATCTGGGCTCGACTGTCCTGTCCTCTGGGTAATATGAGCCCGATGTACGCAAATATCAAAAAAATGTAGCTAGCGACAATACAAAAGGTAATGATCTTATAATTAATAATGTAGTGGGAACTAAGCACATCGCTGTTTGGAGTATTCTAAAGTTAGTGTGACTTCCTATGGGCTTCAATTACGATCGACGACTACACATATACTAATTAATCGAATAGCAGCGAGAATTTCGAATGAAACTAAGCAACTATCTCAGACACTTTTGATGAGTCTGTATATCGAAAACAATTCATTTCAATCGTAAATCTCCTCTATAAAGGGGTTTGTGGCCCTCATAAGGGCCGATTTGTATGAGATATAGGTCTTACATTTATGCCTTCTTCTCAGTTTTCTTGGGCAGAAGTACAGCTTGAATGTTGGGCAAAACACCACCCTGAGCGATTGTAACTCCAGACAACAACTTGTTTAATTCCTCGTCGTTACGGATAGCTAACTGCAGATGACGTGGAATAATCCTAGTCTTCTTGTTGTCACGAGCAGCGTTGCCTGCCAACTCAAGAACTTCAGCTGCCAGGTATTCCATGACTGCAGCCAAATACACGGGAGCGCCAGCACCAACTCGTTCGGCATAGTTACCCTTTCGCAAAAGACGATGGATTCTGCCTACTGGGAATTGAAGGCCAGCCCTGCTGGAGCGGGACTTGCTCTTTCCCTTGACTTTTCCACCTTTGCCGCGACCAGACATTGTTCAATATTCTTTCGTAATAAGATGAGAGGAAAAATTGCGGCCTCCCATGAATCAAGTCAGTTTTGTTACTACTTCAAGCGTGCACCCGAGTGCATCAAATGAAAAGCAAGGCAGTTGGCGCGAATTGAAACACGTACTGTAATTTAAATGAAGTCGATAAATCGGCGGACACATCTGATCTCATCTGATGATCTCCATGTGCGTAGAAGATCTGAGATTCGAGGTGGCAGCAGAGAAGAGCTATGTGCGTCATTATGAACATTGAAGCCGAGAGAAGAAGAGAAAACACCGTGACACACCAGTAAACCTTGCGGTGTTAACTGAGGTGTGCTCATCAACAGGAGAGAGATCTCAGTGCTGAGATACACAACGACTCTGCAAAGAGTCTTCTTAGAGAAGAGTGTGCTTACTTTATTTTTAATAAAGAAAAACTCACACCACACTTACACACACCGCTTCCTGTGGAAATAGGCATTGCTTTTCGTCGGCTAGACCCCCTATTGTGAGTCAAGCTTCGCGCTGGCCATATAGGTTGTACAGCCTTTGGCGACAGTCGGCTGACGAGAACCCAATACTATCTCCTCGGGATAGCATTAGAGAAGCAAAAAACACTAAAAAATTAGTAACTAAAAGGCCCTTTCAAGGACCATTTTACCCAACCCGTGACATAGTGACGTTTAGTGTACCCAACAAGTGTGGCCCTTATCAGGACCAAGTGTTTAGTGACAATAAATAGAAGTGATAAGTGATACTAACAATGCCGCGCCCAAGAAAGAAGACTCCAACAAGGAAGGAACCCACTGTGCGTGACCACACGGAGCAAATAGAAGTTGATCCCTACGAGAAAGCCGACCTAGACATCGCCCAACTACTCGGCATAAACTTAACGCTTGCCAGCATAAGCAGCAGATGCAACTCAACCAGGGACATCAAGGACCTAGTAGCAGAGAAGATGGACCTTGCAGGCATACACTTCAAGAAGACTGGACACAGAGAAGTTACTATTGCATTCCCCAACCTTGTTACTAGGGACTTGTTCAGGCGACTCTTCAAACCAAGTGAATTCGGCACCCAGGCTCACTTCAAGACCTTGTTTGAAGAAGCCTACAGCATAGAAGAAGACTCCCACCAAGAGCAGACTACAGACCAACAGAAGAAACAGTCTCCAGAAATAAATGAAACACCCGAAGGCGAGAAATCCACACTTAGAGATTCCAATGTACATGAAGCTCCAGAAGAAGCAGACGGCTTCACGGTTGTGAAGCCAAGAAGACAAAAGAAAGAAACCACCCAAGAAGATAAACAACTGCACGGCGGCCCTTTCCAGGACCACACATACAGAGAACGACCAACCAACGCAAGATCAGACCGGGACCACTCTTCACCCCTGCAAACCATTGAAGCAAACAAAGAGACATCCTCAGCTGTTCAAGAATCCAAAAAGAAGAAACAAACCAGAAGAAATGACTCCACCTTCACCTGTGTTGTAAAAGGCGTACCCACCAACCTAGAAATACAGGATATTAAAGCAGAACTCAAGAGACAAAAACTAAACATCCGTAATGTGACCAGAATCAGAACAGATAAAGGACCAACCCCACTACTTAGGATTTTTTCTGACAACCCACAGCAAGTAAATCATCTGCTACAAACCGGTGTAAGTTTATACCAGAAAAACTACCTTGTAGAAACTTCCAGGACGCTCCCTAGGCCAATGCCATGCCATAACTGCTACCAGTACGGACATTTCAAGTACTGGTGCAAAGTAGAGAGAGTTTGCAACCGATGCGGAAAACAACACAAAGAAGAATGTAAGGTACAACGAAAGAATATCTTTTGTGCCACATGCATCAGCGACTCACACCGTACTGGTGGCAGTGGCTGCCCAAAGAGACCAAAGCTGAACCAACCAAGAAGACCACCTCCACTTATTACAATAGAAGACGAACCAAACCTAACAGGCTCTTTTCAGGACCAGCACTCAGCAGATACATCCGAACGCATCATAGCAGATACATCCGACCCCACCATAGATGAAACTCTGGACAATAGAATGAAGAAATGGATAAAAGAAGAAATTGAAATAGCCACAAATAAAATAGTAACGTGGATATCATACATTCTCACTTCAACTGCAAGCCAACAACAGCACAAAAACCTCACCATAGCTATGCAAGCAGCATCAAGAAAAATATTCGGAAACTCAATAAACGCTATCACAACTACATCAGGAAAAATTTACATCAGCAGGACATTCGCAGATACTGTGAAGAGACCCCCAACAACAGACGGCCAACCAACAAAGCAAAAGGAGCAGTGCGGGGATACAGTGAGCAGGGGTAATCAACGCAACTGTGACTGATGCAAACCGATGACGACCTGGCGTGTCCATGGACAATGAGTACAGATATGCATGCTTAAAAAAATAACAGATGTCCCACTAACAATACATCTCCCCATTACAGACAACACAGATTAATAGTAAAATTAACAGATTAAAGTTAGGAATTAATAGACAATAACAAATAATTTATTTATTACTACAGACGTGTTTACATGGATTTTTGCCACCCCTTTACAGTGTGGTTTTGCCATGTAAATTGACTATTGCATGCAGCATGACCGATTGGGGGTTTTTTCCTGGCTTCCAGGTTTTTTATCCCTCTATCAAATCTCAAAATGTGAAAAAACTTCTCGTGCTTTCCTATCTTCTTTTTCTTACCCTTCTTTCTTCCTATTTACACAACTCAGATTCGCGTGTAAATGTCTCGAAAAAGATAGAAACCGCGGTACACACCTACCGACACATGCTTTAGGTTTACTAACGCATGCAGGAGAAGCACGTAGATTTAGGTTGGTGCTTCACTCACGGGGCGAGCTTTCTTGCTAAGGGGCCCTCTGTATTCTAGCTTTTCTGTTTCTGTTTCTGCGGACACATCTAATTTTGCTGAACGAGTGAGTCATCATGCCACCAAAAACTAGCGGAAAGGCTGCAAAGAAGGCTGGTAAAGCCCAAAAGAATATCTCCAAGGGAGATAAGAAGAAGAAGAGGAGGAGGAAGGAGAGCTATGCCATTTACATCTACAAAGTTTTGAAGCAAGTGCATCCTGACACTGGCATATCTAGCAAAGCTATGAGTATCATGAACAGCTTTGTTAATGACATCTTCGAGCGTATTGCTGCTGAAGCTTCTCGTTTGGCCCATTACAATAAGCGGTCAACTATCACCAGCCGGGAAATCCAAACAGCTGTGCGCCTTCTTTTGCCTGGTGAACTTGCCAAGCACGCTGTAAGTGAGGGTACGAAGGCTGTTACCAAGTACACAAGCTCTAAGTAAAAATCTTCTTCAAGATTTTTCATTTCAAACGGTCCTTGTCAGGACCAACACATTATTCGAAAGAGTTAAATCACGAAATTTGCTTCATTCTGTTATGTAGAAACACGTTGAAATCCAATTTCTATATGCTGTTAGTAAAAAAGTAAAGCACATAGCGGAGATGTGTCGTGCTTGTATACGAAAGGCATTTACTCGCCGGAGATCTACACTTAGTCATAATAATTTACTTTTAAAAAGTGGTAATACATTCCGTGTTAAGTATAGTAGTAGGTGCACACGGATCGGAAATCAGGTTATTTTAATGTGCCGTGCAAATAAACAGGCTGTTAGTGTAAGAAATAGTGGGTATAACGCTTAGAATATCGATTAATCGCTATGAAATAATGTTGATAAATTATCTCTTGAAAGTACTATAAAATTAATGTTTCTAGTATTTTCGTACTTGAAGGATAATGAAATTTGAAAAAGAGATGCCAACAGCACCTGGTGTTCCCAGGCGGTCACCCATCCAAGTACTGACCAGGCCCGATGCTGCTTGACTTCGGTGATCGGACGAGAACCGGTATATTCAGCATGGTATGGCCGTTGGCGAATGCATATGGCTTCGAGTGAGTTATTGTAGCTACGTAGGTTTGTCGGTGAATACTCAAAAAGACCAGCGCGTGGAAAGCGTTGCTAATTGTTTTAAGTAATGCATGATTACGAAATTATCGTGGTGAACGATGTGAGAATATTCGTCTTTGTGAAAAACAAAATTAGAAAAAGTATACCAACAGCACCTGGTGTTCCCAGGCGGTCACCCATCCAAGTACTGACCAGGCCCGATGCTGCTTGACTTCGGTGATCGGACGAGAACCGGTATATTCAGCATGGTATGGCCGTTGGCAACTACCTTTTCTTCAATGTCCTGTTAAGGAAGTATGTTTTAAGTAAGAATTGACATTATTAACTATAAAGGCAAGCATATTAACGTCGTTAACATTACTTGGAATATACTAATATTCGAATAAATATTTGAATGTTCGAATGATGAGTGATTCGGATGTTCATAGTGCCACTGTGTCCTATCGAGTTTACTATCACGAACCACGTATGAAATTGTATATAAATAAATAAAAATAAATCCTTTATTAAGTATTGATTACAGGAAAAAGGCAAACTTACATTCTTTAATGTACACAATGAAATGTATGAAAGATATTTTTAAGATATGTTTCACTTACCCTTTATAACGCAAGGTAGTTTTCAGTGTAGCATTCTCTTCAGCTGCGAGATAACGTAAGGCAGATGATCATTCAGTCGTGAAGCACTAAAATGTAATATACATTTTAACTATTATCGATAAGAATTATTTACTGCAGGGATGCAAATAAAGTGAGGCAAATTAGTAAATAAAAACCGATACTGTAACTGATAATATAATTAGTTGTATCTGTATTAGTTGTATATACAGTAATCGCACGATTATCCGCGGAGTTGGATGTTGGCATAATCGCGCATAATCAGCAGTATGAGCAGAAAAGGGAAATGAAATGAAATATTTAGATTTACGTCGCATACTTATACCGGTTACGCTAAAGGAGACGGTGATGATGAGTACTGAATGAAGAAAGTGGGAGGAAACGGGAGAAACCCGAGAAAACCCATGAGCACGGTCTTTATGCACGACAAAGTTCACACGGCACGAGCTGGGATTGAATCAGGGACCCCAAGCACCGGAGGCCAAAAAACGGACAAAAAGTCTTTCGTGCAACTTTCGTTTTCGGTAAAAAGTTTACACATAATTTAGAAAGAGTAGTTTTCTGGTCTTTTTATTTCACAAGTTGGTTCATGTCTATATTTTTTACATGCATAAAAAATTTTTCAACTCCCTTGCTTATTTCCTGTTAAAGACCTCTACCTCTGATTGTATTTTTTGCACATATTCTTATTGTTTTCAGACAACATTTCTAAAAGCGTAATTTATCGTCAGCAAGAAAAGAAAAGGAAAGCCTCGGATAGTGGAATGTGTACTGTATATATATATATATATATATATATATATATATATATATATATACGTATTAGTATATAGTTTTATTTTATACGTCTCCTATTATTACACAATGTGCAGATATTGTCAAAGCGCAAGTAAATATGTATAACTCCCCGTTCTGCACTTAATAACTTGAAAGAAGTTCGGGGAAGGTAGTGTAACAGAAAGTGCAAACAGAAATGAGGGTTTAAAGGCATTTAATATTATTCCGTAGTAGTATGATTTTTTGTAAAAAAAAATAAAAAATATATATATATATATATATATATATATATATCTAAACATACATATTCAATGATATAGTAAGAGGTTAGCAGCACTGATAGAACTGCAGAAAGTACAAAACCGTTAATAAGAAAGAGAGAGAGATGGTGGCCGCTTTTGTGCTTTTCATTGGCTAATTCCGAATTGCGCGCGAATACGTACGAGATTTCTTTCTTTTTCCTCTTCGCAGCCCAGATGTTGCCAATTAGAAGTTTTTAGTACTACATTTGTATGAAAATGTTGCCTTTAAGAAATGTGGTTTGCATACAGAGAAAAGAGCAAAATGAATATTTACCTTAGTGGGCATGAAAAAAGACGAAACATTTTGCAAGATGGACACACGAACTTCCTTAATGCAGGCGTTCAGTACATTATTGTAAAGAAAAAAACACTAAAAAGAATTACTTCAATATCCCTAGCAACATTCAACAATTCATAGAGAAAAATCTTTATTTTGAGAACAATGGAAAACTATGTAATTGTAGATAACTACTAAATTTAATGATTAAGGAAAACGTTTAGGCCCGGCCCTTCAGAAAGAAAGTGCACAGAATATTCTCTCATGGAAGCAATTGCAAAATCAACATTTTGTTTGCAGTTATAATTAGAGGATCTATATACAGGGTGTTCGAAAAAGAATGTATCCTCTTGAAAGAAAATATTCTCTGGGCCCCTAATCCTTTATATACCGAAAGGAAGTTTGTATAGCATTTTTTCTTACCTTCGTTAGAAGAATTGAAAGTGACTACTATCGTGACACGGGAGATATTTAATCGATAGTCGAATTACTCACATACTCGAATGAACACGTCTCTTGTAAGGAGAGGAAAGGCTTCTGTGATCCGCTATCGCAGCTGTGTCATATCTGCAGAGAATGTTAGGACACAAACGTGATCTTTGAGAGCCTCGTGAAAAGAAGTCGCATAGTATCATGTGTGGAGACATCGGGGCCATCTGAAGAACGCTTCATCATTAGGACCAAGGGCGAGTTACGAAACACTCTGGGATATATTTATTAACATAACTTCTCGTCATTCTGCAAGTGTGGTGGAGCTCCATCCTATTGGAAAAGGAAACCTCGGGAGCCCTCTTCATGTGTAGGTATCGTTCACATCTGAAGCATGTGAAGATAGATTACTGTACTATCGTGTACCTAAAATCATTTTCTACGAATACGAACATGTCTACACTGAAGGCAGTGCAGCTCTTTTTCTCTTTTTTTTGGTCATGTATTGTAACGCGGGGCAATGCACACAATAACATGTAATGTTGTGTATCATCATAAAGGGCCAGGGCGATGATTGGATCTTGATGGACGTGGAGAACTGATAGGTGATGTGAGTGGTATTGTGATCTATGGTTGTATGTTTACTGATGAATGCATAAGGAGAGGTGAAGGGGTTGCCTTTTTTTTTATGTCGATCGGGAGGGAAGCGATTGGGAAACTTTTGACTTTGTTTTTCAACCGAATATATTGATTGAATAGGTCGCCGACAATTTTACGGGGCGTCACGTCGTTGCCTTTTTCATGTCGATCGCGAGCGAAGCGAGCGTTTTTTTTTTTTTTTTTTTTTTTTTTTTTTTTTTTTTTTACCGACAATATGTATTGAATCGGTTGCCAACACCTTTAGGGGCGCGTCACGTCCTTCTTTCTGTGCTGATCGCGAGCGAAGCGAGCGCGAAATTTTTGACTTTTTTTTTTTTTTTTTTTTTTTTTTTTACCCACAATATTTATTCAATCGGTCGCCAACACTTTTAGGGGTGCGTCACGTCCTCTTTTCTCTGCTGATCGCGAGCGAAGCGAGCGCGAAATTTTGACCTTTTTTTCTCTTTTTAATTCTTTTTTTTCTTTAAGAAAAAATATTGATTTCATAGGTCGCGAACATTTTTACGGGATGCAACATCGTTTATTTGTTTTTCCAACCGTCTTTCTGTCTTGAGCCCCCGCCAAGTTAACTTTATGGTGGACAAAAACTATGTGCGGTGGGTTACCGCGGGGTTCTCCCGTTTCCTCCCACTTTCTTCATTCCACCACCATTTCAATCATTTCTCATAATCAGCGCCTCTTTTAGCCTAAGCGGCATAACGTGGGACGTAAAACAAAGATTTCCTTTAGTTGCTTTCTGTCTTGATTACGAGCGCGAAATTTTTTACTTTTTTTTTCTTTCTTTTGATATTATTCATTTAATAGGACGGCAACACCTTTACGGGCCGCCGCGTCGTCGTTTACACTTCTTCAGCCCATATTCTTTCTGCTTGTTCGTTTTCCGGCATCTTGTTATCACCGCCCGCGGCAATGCCTATGTCTTTCATCGCTTTTTGAAGCAAATCTTTAATAAATATGCACTCTCACATTTGTACTAATATGCATACCACAGTGGATAGACTGTAACTAGGAAAGCAGAAGCCTGCATATCATATTATTTAACAGTTGAAAGTGAACTGTCATTTTAAGTTTGATTTTGATCAGATGAGTGCAGTTCAACTCGTCGACAATTGTGAAGATTCTCGAGGTTAGGGACCATCCATTTTGTGCTTTGTAATGAAAATGGCTGCAGCCAAACTTCTCTGATCTGAATGAAACTTGGCATGATGATACATCTTGACCTGCTCTACAAGTTTATTTAGTATTTTCCGTTGCGCAGGCTTTTGCTTCTCCAGGTTCTCCCATGGAACTGAGAAACGTATTCAGTCGAACTTCTGCGGTAAGTCAGTATATCATCCTGAGAAGTTTGATCGAGATAGCAGAGGTTCGACTATTCGTTTTTCAATTCCATGTGATATTACAACACGGTGAACTAAATTTATATAGAAACACTTTGATTTTGTTTTGTTTTTTGCTAGCATTAAACTGAGAAAATGTTATTCAATAGACAGAGAAACACACTCAAAGAAAAGTACATCATAAGAATATATATATGGTTGCTGTGGTTCTCGGTTTAATTTGCTAGTTAAGAAACTTGCTCTAAATAAGTACATCTTACAGGTGAAAAACTAAGCCAGGCGATAGAATTAATATAAAGTTATACACTTTTATTTTACGTTTACTAGTGTTGGGTTACTACTGTAAAATAAGTCAGTATATATGAAAGATAACTGTATTAGGTACTATTTTCCACCGGCGGTGTATTCTTGCATAGTGTACTTAATGTTTACAAGCGGGGCGCTACTAGTATGGATGCATGACAAGTGCTATTGAAACTCGAAACTAACTGGTTTCCACTACCCTTGCTTATACGTATACCCGCGTCGCCTTCGCTCCTGTTCACTTTGGACGCACATTCTTGCTATCGCTCAGGCCCCCAGCTTTCTCTGTTTTGGCTCCCTTAAATAGTATTCGTGCTTTTTATTGGCCACCTGGCAAAGCACTTGTAATGATTTTACACCAGTAACTCTAAAATACATGTGTATTACTTTATTTAATTCTGTCGTCTGCAGAATTTTTTTTTTTTTTCGTACAAATATGCCTTTTCATGCAGAACACTGAATTTTGCCTGTAAATTTTTGAGAATATGCTGTGAAGAAACTTGAGCACCGTTCTTCTTTTCTTTCTTATCACGAGTCTTCTTTAGCTAATGAGCACAATCATCACACGATAACGACTATTCTTTTCATTTAACTTGTAAACAAGTTGAACTAATAATAATAATTGATGTACAAAGGAGAAGTGTCCTACATATTTGAGGTAAAAAATAAAATAAATATACTTCTACTTCATCCGTGTTTACAAAGTTAAATGTTATCGATTTACAAAAATGGTCACCTATCACACACTGACCAGGCTCGACACTGCTTGACCATACATATTAAAACATCGGTCCCACTGAATACACAAGTAGTAAGCACATTCACATAAAAATAATTAGGATTACAGTATATAAAATGCGTTAATTAAAATAGCAAATGCTTACCTTATCACAGGCGATCCAAAGCACTGCACATCATCTGCTACGCACACTATATTCCTCCAATATTTCACTCACTTCCTATATCACGCCAACAGAAAATATTAATAAAATTCACTTAGCAACATTTTCATTTTTAATCAACAATACGTATAACAATTAAGAATAAAATTAATTGTGAGCACATTGTTATAATTAGAATACTGTTTTTATTCGTTTACAAATATGGGATTAATATAGAGCTGGCAGCAACAATATATACAACTCATCCTGTATGTATCGTAAATCCTAACTTGAGAAGAAATCTCTGACGCAAACAATGAGACAAGAAATCAAATACTATATCCGACACATTTTGGGGTTTATTGAACTTCAATGTTGGAAGATACCACCTTGTCGGTAGTACAAATGTAATATCCTTACAACACGCGGAACTTTTGCCAGGCATATCTAGGAATTTGGGAAGATTAATTGATATCCTTAATGTGCAATGTATGATTATGACGCATTGTTATGTACACGCAGACGGAACCAGGACAATCTATAGATGACATTTGCACTGTGTTTGGACAATTTGTTCGCAGAAAATAACCGTTTTGTCTATGAATACTTGAGAACATGGAAGGTATGAGATATACATTTTATGCGCAAATATTATAATACAAATCATTGTTAGTTTGGTGGATGCGTGAAAGAAAGAAAAGGAGTAGATTTTTGCAGACGTCCGGATATAAAGCGAGAACTGAGAATACGCATCTATAACATCTATTTTCTTTGTGTTAATGATATCGATGAACTAAACGGGGAAACTAAAATACAACTGTTTGCAGTATAATTCGAAGTATAGTCAAGTGCAGAGGCGTACTCACGGGGTGTCCACCGGGTGCGGACTCCTCGCAAAGTTCCTAAGTGAACATACATTTGCAGACTTCTCATTAAATGTAGTTATTAACAGGGAAAATATTGATGTATCATCAATATAAATCTGATCTTACACTTCATCTGTACTCTGTCTGTATCATGTTTTGTGAAAAAGTAAGTGGAATATTTATCGTGTTTTCGAATGCAGAATAATAGTATATAGACATAGTGGCTTGTAGTATTGGAACCTTGCCCCCCGAAGCTTGGGATCCCTTAGAAGAAAAAAAAATGCATGCGCGCCTGGTGAAATGGTTAACGAATTCAGTTCACTCGATGAATCGACAGTTAGTAATACACATTTCGACAGATCGACAGCATTCGACAGATACAGACATATGAAAGTAGCACAAGAATTAGGCGAAAGTCCGTGCGTTTCCTCAATTCACGTAGGAAACAACAGAAAATATCAACTACCATAAATATCCGTATATATATTTAATTTATTTGGAATAAAATAAATATAGAAACAACCTGTTCATACATAACTACGGTAAGTGCGTTAATTGCTAACGTAAGAACAAATATGAAACAAGGCACAAAATAAAAAAGAAAAATAAAGTTAAAGGGAATAAATATTTAGGCTTGATTGTCATTCGTATTATGAAGCTGGGTAATAAAATGTTAAAATCTACAGAAAATTATGAAATTAAATCAGGATTTGAAATAAAAGTCTATACATTGGAAGTAGGCCAGGGAGTTTGCAAGGCAGATGTGTGCGACACGCGTTACTTTATAGATTCCCTTCATTGAACTATAGTAAGCAGTACGAAGATGGTACTTTGCGTATAATCACAGGAAGGATTGAAGTTAATTACCATGGTAATATAATTATTTATTGATAAGTATTTCCATGTTAAATTATGAAAATTATAAGCACAAGGAGGGTGAAAAGTAGTGTGACCGACTTAGCAATGACTGAAACATAAAATAGAAAAGCGAATAAAAACAAATGCCTTTTGAGTTATGTGGAATAAAGTTTCTTCTAGCCAGTAAGGAAGAATAGGATCTGGTGCATTCATTGAATACCTGAAAAAAATCGTTTATCAAAATAGAAGGAAACACACTTATCGTTGTGGCAACTACGAACTTCTGTTTACCTCAGCCCGCCTCAGCAAGTGCTTTCTATCCGGTCCGCGCTCCGTAACCAAACTCAACGCTGCCTGCTAGCGAAAATTTCATTCTTCAGTATCGTTGAGTTTATTGCAGAAAGCAATGGCAGATCGGCATCAGCACCTGCAGCCCCGGCACAGGCTTCTCCTAAGAAGTCTGCAAAGCCTAAGAAACCAAAAACAACACCTTCTCATCCAAGAACATCAGAAATGGTGAACAACGCCATCAAGAATTTGAAGGAAAGGGGAGGAAGTTCACTGCAAGCTATTAAGAAATACATCTCTCAGAACTACAAAGTGGGATGCCGAGAAGCTTGCTCCATTTATCAAGAAATACTTGAGAAGTGCAGTTGCTTCTGGGTCTTTGGTTCAGACCAAGGGAAAAGGTGCATCTGGATCGTTTAAGCTTAGTGCTTCATCGCTGAAGGAGAAGCCTGAAGGTGGATCTTCAACCAAGGCGAAACGATCAGCATCAAAGGAGAAGAAGCCTGCGAAAAAGCCAGCAGCTAAACGTCCCAAGAAGACTGGTGAAAGAAAAGGCTGCTGCTCCCAAACCTAAGAAATCACCATCTAAAGTGAAGAAGGCAAAAAACTCCAAGAAGCCAAAGGCCCCGAAGCCAAAGAAGGCTACAGCAAAACCGAAAAGTGCTAAGAAGGCTGCACCAAAGAAGAAGTAAATGTGTCAGTAAATCATCTGACATTTTAAAACGGCTCTTTTTAGAGCCATCAAATACTTTGAGAAGAGTAAAATTGTGCTTTTCCTATCATTATCACATGTTCATTCATAGCAATGTATAGTATACACGCAAGGGACTTTGAGTTTTCTTTTTAACCGAAGCACTTCTTGATGTAAGTGCTTTATAACAGAGGGGAATTGAGGGTGGGAAAGAAAGCTTTCACGGGTGTCAAGAATGGTGTACTCGAAAAAAAATGGGGAACACATTACGTAATGTCAATTTGTGATCACTTACTTTTTCCTTGTTCCTATCTTCAAGTAGCGAAACAGTACAGAAAACGCACTTAATGCATTTGTTAGAAAAACTTTTGCAGGCTGACTGGGTTCGATTCTCGGTGGGAGCTCAAATGTTTCGCATTGCACGTTAATAAGTAGGTCCACGTTTGAAACAGCCTTGCTGCTGAAAGGGACACTAAACTAAAATCAACTCTTTTCAAGGCTGGGTGAAAGAAATGTTCGAACTTATTACAACTCGTGAAAGTGAAGTAGACTATGTTTCAATTTAACGTCGTACTATTATGATTTTTATGATAAAGGAGACGGGTGATTACGCCTAATGAATGATGGAAATACTGGTGTAATGAGAAAGTGTTAGGAAAAGGGGAACACGCTAATAACCACGGATACCGTCTTATAATTCGTAATATTGCTATAAAGAAAAATAGTAACACCAGCAGAAATGTAGGTGTACAATTGAACTGATGTTAAGTACAACAGACACTTAAAGAAAGTTTAGTTTAACGTTTGCATTCAACAGCAGCGACCTCTGACAAAATAATATTACTTTTGCTACCTTGGAAGAAGTACATATTTCGCCTGCGAGTTCTATCAGATTAATAACGTTGAGAAGGGCAAACAGTGGTTGAATCGAAGTTAAGTTATGCAACATATGGCAAAATCGAACCCTTGACCACATAAAACGAAGATAATCAATCGGTAAACATAGGGAAAACTAAAGAATATACTTGAAAGATAGGATGATATACGAAACGACAGGAAAACGAAGGTAGATGTATTAACTATGCAACATACGGCGTGAGAATTTAAAAAAAAAAGATAACAAGTATGGACAAGATCCTTGTTAGGATAACAGCATCTCTAAGTAGTGTATTGGTCCTAAAAAGGACCGTTTTGAACTCAGTGCCAGAACTTCAAACTTAAGCACGTTCCCCACGGATGCGGCGAGCAAGCTGAATGTCCTTAGCATGATTGTGACTCTCTTTGCGTGAATAGCACACAAGTTGGTGTCTTCGAAAAGCCCTACAAGGTAAGCTTCACTTGCCTCCTGTAAAGCCATGACAGCTGAGCTTTGGAAGCGAAGATCTGTCTTGAAATCTTGTGCAATTTCTCGGACGAGTCGTTGGAAGGGCAGCTTGCGGATGAGCAATTCAGTGCTCTTCTGGTAACGACGAATTTCTCGGAGAGCCACAGTACAGGCCTGTAACGATGGGCTTTTTCACTCCACCGGTAGCTGGAGCACTCTTTCTTGCAGCTTTGGTGGCAAGCTGCTTTCGAGGAGCTTTGCCTCCAGTAGATTTCCTAGCTGTCTGCTTGGTACGTGCCATTGCAACTGTCACGACTTGTTTCAAATAATTGCGCGCTGAATGAAGTCAAGTTATATAAAGAGCAAAACCGTTAAATCAAGCTATTTCTCATTGGATAAAGTCAGTCGAAAAGGACAGTTCTCATTGGCTTAGACACGTTTTGTGTTTTTCTCCGTGCTTTCCCTGCATGATCGAAGGAACAAAACCACGAGTCTTGGGCTGCTTGGGCTTGTATTTCTCGTGTGTGGTGAGCGAAGCAGTAACATATCGAAATGACAGGACGTGGAAAAGGAGGCAAGGGTCTTGGCAAAGGAGGTGCCAAGCGCCACCGTAAAGTTCTTCGTGACAACATCCAGGGTATCACCAAACCCGCTATTAGGCGTCTTGCTCGCCGTGGTGGTGTGAAGCGTATCTCTGGTCTCATTTATGAAGAGACCCGAGGAGTATTGAAAGTATTCCTGGAGAACGTAATCAGAGATGCTGTTACATACACAGAACACGCCAAGAGGAAGACAGTGACAGCTATGGATGTTGTGTATGCCTTGAAGAGGCAAGGAAGAACCCTGTACGGTTTCGGAGGTTAAGTTGGGGTTCCTCCTATTTTGGATATAAAATTGGCATAAACGGCTCTTTCAGAGCCAACAAATTTATATAAAGGGAAAGATTTACTTTGTGCGATTTTCTGTTAGATTATAAGAATTCGTGTAACTACATTAAAGCCTTTTGATGCACACTAAATTACAGACGTAGAGAGATTAATTTGAGAAAATCATACGTTTTTTTTTACATTATGTACGTTCATGTATACGTATTCATATCATGTAGCAGTATTAATGCTGGAGAAGGGGTTCTGGTTGGAAATTGGCGATTTGTTGGAAGTAGCGAGCATGAGAGATGCGAAACGCAAGTCGGAATTTCTGTTC
>NW_027657576.1:0-24280 GCF_964235325.1 Thermobia domestica | reverse complement strand
AGCCTCCCTAAATGGTTTTCGAGCACTTTAATCACTCTTCCTTTTGACCTAACATTAATATTAGTGCCATCGCATCGATAGCTACCACATCTGATAGGTCCACATTATTTTCTTGTAATTCGCGGCAGATGAAACTAGCAATATTCTTTGCTGATGTTGATCCGGTGAAAGCATTTCCGGTATAGCCGAGAAATTTGTTACCCGTTTCTACACGGATAGAATAATGTTCTTCCATCTTCATCTTCCGGACATCGTGAGCGTTTGATCTTTCTTCCAATCAAAATAGATGGCACGAGGTTTCACTTTATTAACAATCTCTTAGTTCTTACACTTTCCATTATACCATTTTTGACAACCTCTCTTTGAATTTTACTTCTGTCAATTATGTTTTGCGACTGTTCTAGACTCATATATTTAAAATCTTCCAAAACCGCACTAGCAATTGTTGCAATTTTTCTTCTAGTCACGCCGGTTTTCTTTCACTTTTGCTAATGTTGGGACGAATTTTCTCATTTTCGTGCATCCAATCTGTGCTTGCTCTCTTGTCTTCTTCAAAGGATATTTCCAACTAAAATATGATCTCCTCCAGCTTCAGTGTGTTCTTTATTGCCTTCCTATCTTGTTTCCGAAGATGACAAGTAGTCTGAGGATTCGATAATGTAACTAGTAGAGTATAATACTCTTTGGCTGAAGACTTCACCGTAAGATCGCTTTTTGGCTTTCCTTCCTTCTCTTTTCTTGAATTTCTTTGTCCAAGTAATATAAATAATACCGAATATCATTTTTTACACACCACCCAGTGACACAACTAGGCTAGTTATCGTCCGGGGCAAGAACTCGCCTTAGTGCCCCCCCTTCCGACCAACCCAACCAAAAGGCTCCGCAACTATATCTGATATTGGCATCAGACAGTAGTTCTCCTATTCTATTCTTTCTTCAAGTGATAAAGCTTGATTTCAAAATTGTAGTACATATTTTAATTTTTAGTACAAGATAAAACACTAAACTACTTTGTAACTGATTGACAAATAATCTGAGAGTAGCATGCTTGACACATTCTTACAGTCTTAACAAAATAACTGCAAATCGCAATGTTTTCGGAATTATATTGGGATGTGGATATGTGTAGAATGAATCAACATCTTTTGCTTTTGAATAGGATATTTAATTATGAAAAACAATGAAGCTGTTGTCTCGAGTATTATACTCGAACATTTTACAACTCTCTTAAATTGATATAAGTTAAATGAAAACACAAAAAGCTGGAACTAAAATTTAACTTACGGCCTCTTTTGGATGAAAAGGCTTTACAATGTCCTCAAAAGATAGCTTTGAAGCTAACATAAGCTCTATGATATGATCCTAAGGTTGGTGAGTCGTTATCCTGTTAAGTTTCTGAGGTATTTTTTTTATGATATCTAGTTTGCTAAAACTCCTTTCCTTGCTTTATAGTGAAAATAATTATATGCCCAGTTTTGCGGCCCCCAATTTGACGCCCGTGGCACAAGCCCCGTTCCCCCCTAGTTACGTCACTGTCACCACCAACCAAACTATTGTACTATTAACAATACTGTCATAAGTTCATTATAGGATATCAGAAGTGTTATTAAATAGCAAAAAGCTTCTTTATGACAGACTCGCAAAATGCTTATACTTGATCACTTTTCGTCTTATTATTCCCAAATTTCAGGACCATTGTGCCCCGGCTAAAAATAAATTTAGAGAATTAAAGATTCATGTTGTTATCTATTGACAAAGGATGCATCTTTTGCCCTCTATCCACAATATAAATTAAAGTCTACTTTCAGCGAACATTTGCTAAATGGTTACACAGTAAACGGAAATTGATTTGCAAAATTTCAAATTTGAAGCCCCTTGCGTCCCGGCTAAAAATTATTTTAGAGAATTGAAATTTTTTATGGTAAAGTACTACGATATGATGCAACTTTTGCCCCCTATCCAAATTCGAATTTCGAAAAAAAAATTTTTCGCTCCACCCTAATGTTTACTGACCCAGGCCCAATCACAAAGAATATCCTCTTAGAGAAAGTGGAAAAGGAAGATGGGAAAACTCCAACCCAGACTTGGTCCAGTATCATAAAAGAAAAATGTTACTTAAAAAAAAAGGGACAAAGAAAACATTACTTGCTGAAAATGTTATTATAAAACAACGTTTGTTTTGCTATCTATGAAATTGTCGGGAAAACCCAGAAGGAAAGGGACTAAATTTGTTAGGGAAGGGGAGATACTTTGCATTGAAAAAAAAAATGAAATGAAATCTTTAAGTTTTACATCCCACACTTATGCCGGTTAGGCTAAAGGAGACGGTGATAATGAGAGATGAGTGAAATGAGGAAAGTGGGAGGAAACGGAAGTACTGCGAGAAAACCCACGAGCACGGTGTTTGTCCACCACAAAGTCCACACGGCACGAGCTGGAATCGAACCAGGGACCCCAAGCACCGGAGGTTAACGCTCTGCCCTTGAGCCACCGCGGCCCCCTATAGTTTGCATTGAATTCTTGGCCATACGACTGACCCTGCATGAGTGCTATCGCGTATTGAAATTTTCTAGGATTTCTACCAGAAAGCAGTTGTTTTCGGACAGAAAAACAGAATAATTTCAACTTCAGCTTGAAGCTGTCCTGTTTCATGTTTCACCAGGTCTAGACTCATGATAGATACGCTTGTGAGGAATAATATATCTCAGAACCGATAATAATTCCTGTCCGTTATGAAGAGGTTACTGAAACGTCTGGGGGGAAAAAAGACTGTCCGCGTCCGTATCTGAATGTGTCCGTAAAAGGGAGGGTTTTGTTCCATAAGGGAACATGTATTTTTGCCGGGACAAAAAATGTGACCGTATTATAAAGTTGTCCGTTAAGGGGGTTTCACTGTATTATGTTTGCCAAAGTCGGTCAACTCATAGAACTGTCTGTTTATTATAATCTGCATTAGTTTAAAGTTGAAATTGTTTTATTTTTTTAATTTACTTCCCAAAATGCAACTATTGCGATTTCAACTCATCATAATCTTTCTTGTTTTGAATATGTCATGTAGGCCTACTTTAGAGCAACTGGAAATCACCGAAATGACTACAACCAATGCTCCTCCCAGAAATAAACTTCAAAATAGACGCGCACATTATTTTAACGCGGCGCATCAAGCACAGAGTTCATTACCAACTAATACAACCTCTCTTCTCACAAGCATTGTCATATACAATAAAATTAATTGTATATATTGTACATTAGATTAAAAATATCTTACTTCGTTTCAGTCGCCAAATAATCTTTTTAAGAAACTTCATAAAAAGCCGTCATTATCTTTCTTTCAGTAACAAATACTCAACGCAAAATAACCCTGCCGATATACTGACATCTAGTGAGCACTACGTAACTACTACTACAAATCATACAACAGGGCCTTGCGAGTGGGACGGTTGCCCTGGGCGTTGATAGCAAGAGGACACCGAACAAGCAAGCAGAAACGAAAAGTGTTGGAAATCAGTAAACGACCCGTCGCCCCGAAAAAAGTATTGGCGCAACCAGTGGCGTATTTAGGGGGGTGGCTTCCGGGCTTAAGCCCCCCCGAAATCTCACTTAGTAAAGTAAATGAAATATTTTGCAGAATTTTCACATTTCCAGGCAAAGCCCCCCCCGAAAGTTAGCAAAGCCCCTCCCGAAACAAAATCGTAAATACGCCACTGGGCGCAACTATTAAATCAATAATATTGTCGGTTTGCAAAGAAATAGATTTGTTAAAAATTTTCATGCTCACTCCGCAAGCAACCCAAACGTTTTAATAAGAGTCACAAAAAGCTTTTGCTCTTGTTTAAAGAAAACTTTGTTAATAATATAATAATACACACGATATAATATACAGGGTGCCGAGTAATGACTTATAGAAGTGTTTCTCAAAGTGTGTCGTGACCCATTGGCAGGTCCCGGCCCGTGTTTTGATGGGTCGCGAGAAGTTTTTCTTTTAATTATGAAAATTTTATTTTGATGCAGAAACACATGCTGTGAAGTATTATTCAGAAAATGGAAATTGGAAGCGTTTGTTAATAAGGTGAAGACGAAGTGTTGATCAGAGCTGTGCCCTGTTGTATGATCTGTCAGGAAAGTAAATGTACACCTATTTTTCGAGTCTGGCATTCCTGCGCTCCATCCGTGGAGAGTATGAGAATTAAATCAATCAAATGTTTACTGAGGGGCAAAAAGAAAAGCTTAATCTGAATAAGACATTGCAGAGGGGCACAAGCTGTGAATACGAATAGTGCATAGTGTAAATAAAGGACGACACCGAAAGAGAAAGCCAGAAACAGCTGTTAAACTTACAAAAAAAAGAGTAAAAATTGTCGAAGTGGGAACATAAAACACAAATACAACAAATACGCCGACAACTACACGATCACCATGTCATGATCTTGGGGTAGTTGTTAAGATGCTGGTTTACAAATGCAAAGGACGCAAGTTCGAATCCTCGGCAAGGACGTTTTTAAAAATTTTTGTTAATAATATATACAACTCATGAGAGATGGTAAAAGAGGTCGTATTTAGTTTTTCGTAGCAATTATTATTGGTAATGCTTAGTACTGATAATACTTTTTGTCTTTTCGTATTGCTTTTGTTCTTGTCTTCATTTCGAAAGAGAAGAATATCCGAACAAATGCCACCAAAATTCCTAATATTTTGAATGTAAACGCCATTTGCAATTAGTAAAGAATAAAATTTGAACGTTCCGAAGTAGCTGCAAAAAGTAAAAGGAAAAACATGGAAGTCGACCATACTCATGGTTATTAAAAATACAATTTCTACATGCCTTACACCTCCCGACCACGTTTCTACGTTAGCAAGTAAGAGGCTTGTGTTTAGGTTAGGCTCGTCAATACGTTTTGCAAAGGGGCTCGGTTTAGCTCTGACGCACCACAGGTGCGAGAAGGGAGAAAAACACTTGTTCTCTGTCACTCTGTGTGTCTATTTATCTATCTATTTGTATATATATAACGCTATTTGTGAATGCCATAACCACCCTAATTTTCAGCGGATTGAGACGAAACTTGACACAAACATTAATTGTTGAAATATCTTGATGAGTTCGTTAACCAGAATAATCAGATGAAAATGTTCAAAATGGTGGCCCTTCAAACTCTTTAAAAGTTCCAAGGGAACCAAATTTCGCCCATAAATAGGTATTCAGAAAGTTTGAATAAATTTTCCTCTTTTACTGAAATATTTGTGTGCAAAAACTTATTGAAATATTGGCCCCGATTAATCGCCTAAAGAAGGTTCACGCCCTTTCGCTACGGTCAGGCTTTTTTTTTTTTTTTTTTTTGCACGAGGGGGTTATTTTCCTATCGGAACAAGATGATTGTTAGTGATGATATGAAATTACACATTGAAAGTGAAGTAATTTGTGTAACGTGTTATTTGAAAGAATAATATAATAAATGTGCATTCCTCTAACACAGAGAACTGTAAATCATGTATTTCGAGTTCGGGAGCCTGAATGGCGAGGAGTGTTATTTGATTTGCTTTTTAGTAACACATTGCATTGCAAATAAAGGTAGGCAACATTAGTGGTAAGTAAAACAATAATAATAATAATAATAATAATAATAATAATAATAATAATAATAGGTGTTGTTTGTGGCAAGGCAATATCTTCCTCAGTTCTTCTTCAAACGTAATGATTGTAACGCCATATCTCCCTTACAAACAAAATATTAGCAATTTATATCGAGAGAACGGGAAACTGTAGAGCGATGGGACCAACGTTGGACAGTATGCACTCATAGTACTCAGAAAAGTAAGCGATTTCAATGCAAAATGAACGAAGAGTCATTGTCATGGGTACGCATGGGGCCACGGCAGAGCCCTCTTAAGCAAAATGTCGATAGCTTATATCGAGAAAACAGGAGGTGATAGTGGGATGGGACCAACGTTGGACAACATCGACCCATAAGGCGCATCGAAAAAATTAGGGAGGCGGGCGCCAGCCAGCCTTACTTATTTCCACATAATAATATAAAATTATATTGTCGAAATACACACACGAGTTAGCTACTAATATTTCATATTATTATTATTATTATTATTATTATTATTATTATTATTATTATTATTATTATTATCTACAGCGTCTTTTCATTACGTGAGCATGTTTGACATGAAACCAAAGAGAAAATCCATCCTGTAGCGAAAAGAAACAATACTTTCTTTCAAATGAATAAAATATCAAACCAAGATTGATTCGAACTCGCATGGACTGCGCGAAAAGCCAGTGCTTTGTCCGCTACTTTTTTAACTGACTCACCGAACGCGTTTCAGTAACTTACTTATTGCTAATTTTACTTGCTTCACTCGTTTAACTTGCTTTTTCTAATAACTTATAACGACAGGGACACGAACACAGAAACATCGAAAACAGTTAAAAATGATAGATGCTCTCCCGCCGAGAATCGAACAAGAGACTCCATACACCCAAGGCTCACGTGCTACCCTCTAGACCAGCGGCGATGGCAATGCTCACTCACTGTGTGGTTAGGGATTACTACCACTGTATTGCCAGCTATCACTTCTGTTGGTTGTATACTATGATCACATGTTTCTTCTTTGCTGGAAGAGTAAAACCTACATTATATGTAATACATGAGGTATTTAGACCTACATGCTCTTCATATAATGTAATAAAAGGGTCATGGTGTCGGATTTTAATACATGACGTATTGCAGGATACAACATGCTTTGCATTACTTGTTTGTTTGTAGACAGCTACTAGCTTAGTGTTCTGAAAGGTTGTGTATAAACTAGGGATAGTCCGTTCCGGAATTATTAGTTTTCGGACTCCCGAAAGTAAAGCCGGACAAATTCCGGAATTCGGAAAATTCCAATTTTGTAATAATTTCGGAATTCGGAAAAATCCGGAATTTAGAAATTTCTGATTTCATTAACATTCCGGAATTCGGAAAATCCGGATTTTTTCGAAAGTCGGAGTTTTTCTCAATTCCGGAATTTTCTAAATTCCGAATTCTTTCCGAGTTCCGAAATTCTTCTGAATTCCGGAGTATAACTGAATTCCATAATTTTACGAAATCCGGAAAGTGAAAGTTCCGCTTCCGAAAAATGAATTTATTTTGGTTAATATGAATCGTGGCGGAAATAAGTCTTTGACCAGGTAATGGCGACTGCTTTGAAAGAAATGGGGAGTATGAGAATTCAATCTGTCATATTTGTAGTTTCGTGCGGAGAAAGAACGAACTTGTGAACCAGTGGTTTAAGAAAAACTCAAGTTATTAATGTAAACTTTGCCGACTTCATAAAAGAAATACGAAAGACATTTTGAATCGAAAAACATAACATACAAGTTTGCAAGCGGAGACAAAGAAACCTAACGTAACCAGACTAAAGACGGATCGTTTACCGCGTAGCGATCGCGGTTCAGTGGTCAAGGTGCTTCTGCGAATGCACGTTGCAATTTTTTTTCTTACTTTAGAATTTTTGATGGCGATTGATCAGCGATAACATACGTTTTATTATATTTAGTTATTTGAATACTCGGATGTTCCAATACTTGAACTATCAAATCTTCAGGAATAATAATAGTAATAATAATTATTATTATTATCTCGTAGAAGATTAAAAGCTAGAAGCTAAATTATCGCTCAGGTCATACCATTACAAGGAGAAACGTGACATTTGGAAAGAATATTTCGGTTTGGTTTAATGTTGCTCACGAGAAGAGGAGTTTCTCATCTCGTTTCTAAAACAAATAAAATAACATGAGAATTAACATTTTACATTCGAGACGGGTCAGGGCTAAATCAAAATTTTCGTCTCTCTTAGGAGATGAGAATCGAGACGAGACGAAAAGTATCGTAAACATTTCCCGTCTTGTCTCGATTCTCGAAATAGTGTATGTCCTTTCTTTAAGTAACAATTGCTCTGTAGACTGAATCTCATAGGCTATTTCGTTACATTGTATTTCAGAGCTCATTGAATTATGCTCTGTGTAGGTATTTTTGTAGCAAAGCTTTTATATTTACCTCTGCATATTCTAAAAATTAGTTTATTATATGCCTTACTGTCGCGTGATATTCAGTTATATTTATTACAGTAATTTTACTCAAAACATACAGTAGAATACTTTCTACATGAAACTTTAATTAAAAGTTCTAGTTTAAAATGTTGGTAGTTGCAAAGGTGTGTCTTGAAGGTACGGAACCCTTTCCCCGAAATCTCTACTTTTAAGAAAGTTTTGCCAAATTTCAGGGAAAGTTTAAAACTTTTATTATTATTATTATTATTATTATTATTATTATTATTATTATTATTATATCAACTCCATGTATAATCTTTAAAATATATACGGTTTGTATCTGAATAGTAAAAGCCAATTGACTGTCGATCTCGGTCGTCTGGAAGTCTTCAGGAGGAAAGGACATCGGTCACATTCTGGGTTTGAGTTCCGAAGGGGCAAGTATTCGGGCTCGAGCAAAAAATTGTTAAAAGTTATAGGCTTCATCCAAACATATTGAAAACAGCTGGGACCGGGTTTGGGCTTGTCAACGGCTCGGCTTACAGCTCATTCAATATCGAACCGAATCGAGAAGTGAGCCGAGCCAACAGCTCACCACACCGAGCCGATCTGAGCCATCGGCTTAGTTGAGCTGAGTCGAAACGTGCTGATGAACTAGTTTCAACTTAGCTGGCTCGAACCGGTACACATGAGCCGAGTAGGTGACCCATCCCAACAGAGAAAGCTCGAGCCATCGGCTCAATTGAGCTGAGTCGATGGCTTGTTCCAACTAAGCCGGCTCGGGTCATCGGCTCATCCCAACCGAGCCGACTCGAGCTGTTCGCTCAGTTGATACGAGCCGAGCCGGTTGATATCACTACCCGAGTTGGTCTTCTGCTTGGGCACAAGAATTCGACCGTGCAGATCTCAGCCTTGATTTTAAGAACTACAGTATATACTTATATTGGTGATTACGACATTTGAGGCTATCTCGTAATAATAATAATAATAATAAACTCTTGTCTTCTCGTTATCTAGACGAGACGAGATACACTAAAATTGCCCCACGAGATGCACTAAAATTACGAGATGAGACGCACCTCTGTCTTTAGCAACACTAAAAGTATTCCACATTACTGCTTACATTTCTCATGGCTTTTGCTTTCCAGTCTAATCAGGCCAATATTTCAAAACGAGTTAAAACGAGCTGAACGAGCGAGCGAGCCATTATCAAACTCAACTCAACTCGAAACTCGACCTCGAAAACAGCGACTTGGCTCAGAACTCAATTCAAGAAAATTACCTTTGACTCGACTCAAATTGTACTCGACTCGAATTGAATTTTAGCTCGACTTGTGCTCATCCCTATTCGTGTTTGTATTTTATATTTCCACTTCAACAATGTCTACTCTTTTTTCTCCTTTTACCTGCTGTTTCTGGATTTCTCTTTCGGTGTCGTCCTTTATTTACACCGTGCACTATTCTTATTCCCAGCTTGTGACCCGCTTCAATGTCTTATTCAGTTTAGGCTTTTCTCCTTACATTGACTTCACATGTGATTGATTTAATTCTCACTTTCCGCGCACGACCGATGAAAATGTTTTATTATTATTATTATTATTATTATTATTATTATTATTATACTATTGAACTTACACGGCGAAGTTACTGTATAATACGATATCATTTCTGTAATTTTACTCCATTGTATGTTATTTAATTTATTAATGGGCACTAAATTGTCTCCAGATCAACGAATAAATTAACTACGGCATGCACTTTGGTGGAAATATCATTACAATAAGATTATTGGTTCGTTTCAAACATGTTCATGTAATGATATTTCCACCAAAGTGCATGCCGTAGTTAATTTATTCGTTGATCTGGAGACAATTTAGTGCCCATTAATAAATTAAATAACATACAATGGAATAAAATTACTGAAATGATATCGTATTATAGAGTAATTTCGCCGTGCAAGTTCAATAGTATAATAATAATAATAATAATAATAATAATAATAATAATAATAATAATAATAATAATAATAATAATAATAATAATAAAACATTTTCATCGGTCGTGCGCGGAAAGTGAGAATTAAATCAATCACATATCAAGTCAATGTAAGGAGAAAAGCCTAAACTGAATAAGACATTGAAGCGGGTCACAAGCTTTGAATAAGAATAGTGCATGGTGTTAATAAAGGACGACACCGACAGAGAAATCCAGAAACAATAGGTAAACGAAGAAAAAAAAGAGTAGAAATTGTTGAAGTGGAAACAAAATACAAATACGAATAGGGATGAGCAGGAGTCGAGCCAAAATTTGACTCGACTCGAGTTCAATCCGAGTCGAGTCAAAGGTATTTTTCTTGAGTTGAGTTCCAAGCCAAGGCGCTGTTTTCGAGGTCGAGTTTCGAGTTGAGTCGAGTTTTATAATGGCTCTCTCGCTCGTTCAGCTCGTTTTTACTCGTTTTCAAATAATGGCCTGATTAGACTGGAAACCGAAAGCCATGAGAAATGTAAGCAGTAATGTGGGATACTTTTAGTGTTGCTCACAACAAGGGTGCGTCTCCTCTCGTGATTTTGGTGCATCTCGTGGGGCAATTTTAGTGTATCTCGTCTCGTCTAGATAACGAGAAGACAAGAGTTTTTTTTATTATTATTACGAGACAGCCTCAAATGTCGTAATCACCAATATAAGTATATACTGTAGTTCTTAAAATCAAGGCTGAGACCTGCACGGTCGAATTCTTGAGCCCAAGCAGAAGACCAACTCGGGTAGTGATATCAACCGGATCGGCTCGTATCAACTGAGCGAAGTTGTTGTATTACTATACATCTGCTTCCGCCCCTGTCAAATCTGGTCGATCTTGTTGACGCGACATATTTGCTTTTTTATACCCCTTTCTTCGTTTACTGAACAAAACAGTAACTATTCTGAAATATACTACTGCGCATGCCTCGTAGATAAATATTTCTGATGCCAATAGTTTCCGTTTTGTCCAAGGAGTGTTCTTTTTCTTATTCCCAGCATGACCCTTTTATTACATTATATGAAGAGCATGTAGGTCTAAATACCTCATGTATTACATATAATGTAGGTTTTACTCTCCAGCAAAGAAGAAACATGTGATCCTAGTATACAACCAACAGAAGTGATAGCTGGCAATACAGTGGACGTAATCCCTAACGACACAGGGAGTGAGCGTTGCCATCGCCGCTGGTCTAGAGGGTAGCACGTGCGCCTTTGGTGTATGGAGTTCCGGGTTCGATTCCCGGCGGGGGAGCACCTATGATTTTTTACTGTTCTCGATGTTTCTGTGTTCGTGTCCCTGTCGTTATAAGTTATTAGAAAAAGCAAGTTAAACGAGTGAAGCAAGTAAAATTAGCAATAAGTAAGTTACTGAAACGCGTTCATTGAGTCAGTTAAAAAAAAAGTGGACAAAGCACTGGCTTTTCGCGCAGTCCATGCGAGTTCGAATCAATCTCGGCTTGATTTTTTATCCATTTGAGAGAAAATATTGCTTCTTTACGCTACAGGTATTCCATTCTTTTCGTATTTTTAGCTGTCGTTCACAGTTAAAGTAACTGTCTAT
The DNA here is from genome assembly GCF_964235325.1 of Thermobia domestica. Classification (NCBI taxonomy): domain Eukaryota; kingdom Metazoa; phylum Arthropoda; class Insecta; order Zygentoma; family Lepismatidae; genus Thermobia; species Thermobia domestica. The sequence continues at coordinate 12,662 of NW_027657576.1, read as the reverse complement.
TATTCTTTCTACGAATGATGGATCTTCTCTTTGGCTTCATGTCAAACACGCACACATAATGAAAAGACGCTGTAGATAATAATAATAATAATAATAATAATAATAATAATAATAATAATATGAAATATTAGTAGCTAACTCGTGTGTGTATTTCGACAACATAATTTTATATTATTATGTGGAAATAAGTAAGGCTGGCTGGCGCGCCCCCCCCTATTTTTTCGATGCGCTTTATGGGTTCACGGTGTCCAAAGTTGGTCCCATCCCATTATCACCTCTCGATATAAGTTATTGACACTTTGCCTAAAGAGGGCTCTGCCGTGGCCCCATGAGTACCCATGACAATGACTCTTCGTTCCTTTTGCATTGAAATCGCTTACTTTTCTGAATACTATGAGTGCATACTGTCCAACGTTGCTCCCATCGCTCTACAGTTTCTCGTTCTCTCGATATAAATTGCTAATATTTTGTTTGTAAGGGAGATATGGCGTTACAATCATTACGTTTGAAGAAGAATTGATTAAGATATTACCTTGCCACAAACAACACCTATTATTATTATTATTATTATTATTATTATTATTTTACTTACCACTAATGTTGCCTACCTTTATTTGCAATGTGTTACTAAAAAGCAAATCAAATAACACTCCTCGCCATTCAGGCTCCCGAACTCGAAATACATGATTTACAGTTCTCTGTGTTAGAGGAATGCACATTTATTATATTATTATTTCAAATAACACGTTTCACAAGTTACTTCACTTTCAATGTGTAATTTCATATCATCACTAACAATCATCTTGTTCCGATAGGAAAATAACCCCCTCGTGCCAAAAAAAAAAAAGCCTGACCGTAGCGAAAGGGCGTGAACCTTCTTTAGGCGATTAATCGGGGCCAATATTTCAATAAGTTTCTGCACACAAATATTTCAGTAAAAGAGGAAAATTTATTCAAACTTTCTGAATACCTATTTATGGGCGAAATTTGGTTCCCTTGGAACTTTTAAAGAGTTTGAAGGGCCACCATTTTGAACATTTTCATCTGATTATTCTGGTTAACGAACTCATCAAGATATTTCAACAATTAATGTTTGTGCCAAGTTTCGTCTCAATCCGCTGAAAATTAGGGTGGTTATGGCATTCACAAATAGCGTTATATATATATACAAATAGATAGATAAATAGACACACAGAGGGACAGAGAACAAGTGTTTTTCTCCCTTCTCGCACCTGTGGTGCGTCAGAGCTAAACCGAGCCCCTTTGCAAAACTTATTGACGAGCCTAACCTAAACACAAGCCTCTTACTTGCTAACGTAGAAACGTGGTCGGGAGGTATAGGGCATGTAGAAATTGTATTTTTAATAACCATGAGTATGGTCCACTTCCATGTTTTTCTTTTTACTTTTTGCAGCTACATCGGAACGATCAATTTTTATTCTTCACTAATTGCAAATGGCGTTTACATTCAAAATATGAGGAATTTTGGTGGCATTTGTTCGGATATTCTTCTCTTTGGAAATGAGGAAAAGAATAAAAGCAATACGAAAAGACAAAAAGTATTATCAGTACTAAACATTGCCAATAATAATTGCTACGAAAAACTAAATACGACCTCTTTTACCATCTCTCATGAGCTGCATGTATTATTAACAACAATTTTTAAAATGTCCTCGCTTAAGATTTGAACTGGCCACCTTTGCATTTGTAAGCCAGCACCTTTACAACTACACCAAGATCATGGCATGGTGATAGTTTAGTTGTCGGCGTATTTGTTGTATTTGGGTTTTATGTTCCCACTTCGACAATTTTTACTCTTCTTTTGTAAGTTTAACAGCTATTTCTGGCTTTCTCTTTCGATGTCGTCCTTTATTTACACTATGCACTATTCGTATTCACAGCTTGTGCCCCTCTGCAATGTCTTATTCAGATTAAGCTTTTCTTTTTGCCCCTCAGTAAACATTTGATTGATTTAATTCTCATACTCTCCACGGATGGAGCGCAGGAATGCCAGACTCGAAAAATAGGTGTACATTTACTTTCCTGACAGATCATACATACAAACAGTAGATTTGCTGGGTTAGGATAGAAATATAGTGGGTGAGTCAAAATTTGTCATGGGCTAAGGCATTGTGTTGGGAGTAGTGTTACCTTTTTATGGAAATACTTTAACCCTCTTTGTGCATGCGTACAATTTCATGATAAAGTTAGTGAGAAAAAACATTTACATTACACTTGCTCGATCATCACTAACTGATATTCTCGTACCGACAGGACCATTATATTCATAAATTTACATTACAATTTAGTTTGAAAGTGAGATATTCACGATAGACATAAAACAAATGAAATCTAAATATTACGTCCCACGTTTATGATGGCTAGGTAAAGGCGGGGGATTAAGAGAGTGGCTTAGGGGGGCTGTAGCCCGGAGAATCCAGATGGACAGGGGCCTCCACTCTGATTAAAATCTCAACTTGCTATCTAAAAAGAATCATAAAGATATAATCATCACCATAAAATAAAATATGACCAAAAATATGAAATATATAAATTTTACTACTCTACATGCATAGAAATGTATTAGGTGCAGCCAGCAGCGGCCACATTTTTTTCTAGCCCCGGTCCTTTTTATGGGTTAATCCGGTCCTAACTAAAGGAGACTGTAATGATGATAAATGAATAAAATGGTGGAATGAAGCAAGTGGGAGGAAACAGGAGAAACCTGAGAAAATCCACGTACACATTGTTTGTCCACCAGTAGAAATATCGTGCCGTGGAAAATCAGCGCTCGGGACGAGAGTATAAGACGGCGCACCCATACATACTGTATATTCCAAATACTTTTCCTTTCCTTTTGCTTTTTCTACCGAATTTTGCGCTTCCTTACTTCGGCGCCCAGGGCTGTTGTCTCGCTCGCCCCTTCAAGGCACGGTACTGTTGCCTACCACAAAGTCCATTTGGCGTGAGGTGAAATCGAACCAGGGACCTCATGCACCTAAGATGAATGCTCTACTACTGAGCCACCGCTGCCCAGATAGACAAAGAAACCAACTAAATTTTGAATTATTAAAATGTAAGCATCGAGCTCTACTTTGTAACATTTGTGATAGCATGGGGTGTTCACAACATCCAAAACAGACTGTTATTGAACGAACTGGAATTGAAGACATGATTTAAAAAATTTAATTACTTTGAAATACACCACCATTACGTAGAATGTCAATGTGTGTTTGAGAAAACGTAGGTGGGCCACAAAATATTTTTTTATTTACATATTGTAATATGTGTTGCAGTAACAAGTTTGAGAAACACTTATTTATAGTGTACGCAGGAGAATTTTCAAAATCAGAAACGGCCAATGGCTGAAATGTTTTCCTTTGGCCCTTTCAGCAGCGATTCTATAGGAGACGAGACTTACTGATTAACATGGAATGCGAACCACATGAGCTCCCGCCAGAAATCGAACCCGGGTCTCCCACGCCCAAGGCGCGTACGTTAACAGCTTAGCCAGGAAGGAGTTCGAGGCTGAAATATATGTTCGGCGTTGTAACGGGGATGAGTTTACTTAATTAATCACGCCTTTTTCTACCCAATTGGATTAATCACAACGGTGACAATGAAGGTATGAAAACTAAAGGAGTGAACAAACACATCGCAAACTGCTGTTTGCGCGGGAATATTAATAATGAAGGTAAACAAGGGGAATAATAACATATACTAACTTCAAGCAGTTGTAGAGTAGGAGGTTAAGGGGTCAGAACTTAACCCATCGAATTTCGTATGTATGTGTTATTGTATTTTTAATATGTTAATTAATAAGTAACCTTAGATTACGAACTTTCATTCGTTAAGGAAATAAATAATTAATATTATTTCAAACATATGTAGTAGCGAAACTACACTGAGAAAAAAAAATGTAGGTGGCATACTTAAAAACGTAGGTTACATTCGTAATTCCTGTAGTTTCTGGACTTAACGTACAACCGTATATAACATCCTGCAGCAAACGTATAGCTGAAAAAGTATGTATTATACGTACTGTCTGCACAAGTGCAATGACGTCATTCGTGTGACGTTATCTGCAGTAACAAGTATATACGGAGGTAATATCTAGCTTTGTGACGTCAGGGTCGTATGTAGCATGTGGGTTAATAATGACGACATACACTGACTATCAGGACGGAGCATGATTTCAAGAAGTATGCAATATACGTTCTGTACGTATGTTTCTTGCGTTCAACCCCGAGACAGCATCTATATTGTACTTGTGCCCCATACGTACGACTAGATACAGTATACGTATTGTACGTATGTATTATACAGATTTTCCTTATGTCGCACACAGCTTGTCCAGATACAGCATACAGAATATCCGTATGCACCATACAGAGTGCATATATGTAGCTTACAGACTGTCTGCATGCAGCATATAGATTATACGTATGTCGCGTACAGGTTGGCCATATGTAATGTATAGATTGGATGTATATAGCTAATAGGTTGTCCATATGAAATATACAGATTTTACCTGTATCGAATACGTATTGCCTTCTTGTAATGTATGGATCGGACATATGCAGGATCTAGAGTGTACGTATAGTGCACCATTATTAAAGTGCTGCAACATACTGCAAAGTGCATGATACATTCTTACTGTAATGTTGTCAAATATTGTTTTACTCTGTATGAAAACAAAAATAGCTTAAAATATGGTTGATCTCCTTTGTGCCAATAATAATAAAATTAACAATACTACACTTTTCAAATCTTAGTTTGGAGCAGTGAAACTGTCCAAAGAAATGTATTTACCTGCAGGGTGTCCTATAAGTTTGGGCTTCCTGCTAATTCGTTGGAAAGCTACTGCAAAGTCAAGTGTTGAAAAGTGACACAAGCGTTAATTTAAAATTATGGGCACAAAGCAGGGGCGGATCCAGGACGGACTTCTGGGGGGGGGCGGTCGGCGGTAATACTGCTACTTTTAAGAGCTCCAAACTTGTTATGGATGGGTTTATTTATATATAAAATAAGAAAGTTTCCTCTTGTGGGGGGGGGGCGATCGCCCCGATCGCCCCCCTCTGGATCCGCCCCTGGCACAAAGGAGGTTAACCATATATTAAACTATTTTCGTTTCCATACAGAGTAAATCAATATGTGATATATTACTGTAAGAATTTATCATATGGTTTGCAGTTAGTTAGTTGCAGCACCTCAATAATAATGCAAAATGCACAGCCTTATACAATCCTATATTCAAACTCAAACAAGATTTACGTACAATCATTTATTAAGCTGTTATCATCCATTGCTTGTACGATATAAAGATTATTTTACCTCATTCTTTTCCTTAATAGTATCTTCTACTAAAGTGCAGTTGTTACCACAAGAGGCCTGAATAGAATTTTCCAGAAATAACTTCTCTGTACATTTTAATTAACAGTTTTTTTTTTTTTTTTTTTAAATGTCGCAATAATTAAAAGTGTGGTGTCAGCCGGAAACGCATTCGCTTACAATATTATTCCTACTCAGTACTCGCCATTAAAAATGAAACACCAAGAAGGAGACTGGGTAGATGCGCCAAAGTTCCCAGGCCGATACCTAATAGTAAGTGCAGAATACTCTTAAACGTTCGCTGTATTCGCTGTGTGACAACGTGGTGACAGCGGAGGCGTTGTGCAGCCATCGACTAAACATATTTATTCTTCCCTGCTATAGACATTCTGCAAATTTGGACTTTCCTGGATGCATCCTTCTTAGTGCAACATTTTAAGGAAAGAGCAATTTAACAGTCTCATACATTGCTTAAAGAAAGAGCAATGATTCTCAGAATTACTCGGAAGATATATATACACAATAATTTAAAACGGTTATTTCAAACTTTGCAATTCAAAGCACGAAAAGAACTATAGATAAAGGAACACTGATTTTAGCCAAATAGTAATTAGTAAACTCAATCACACTCAGTACCATTAGTTGCTTGGTGTTATCCGTAAGTCAGAGATCACGGTATCTCATTTCGTATAGATTTTTGCATTTGTTTAACGCTAAAAAATGTATTTTATCGCTAATTGAACCCAGTACCATATATATACCGACAGGACGTACCTTAGTCACAAGGTGACATGAGTGAAACACTAAACTATTCGATTGACACCTGCGGCCTTGTCAACACTAGAGAAAGTTACAAAGTGATTAAGTAAATACGGAACATAGTTCATACAAAGTATAGCGATGTATGAAGTCTCCGTTTCATACGACTTGGATAAAGGATACATCTGAAATAGCAACAAAGAAATATATAATGATTTCTCTGGATAATTTGGATTAGTCCAGAATTCGAACACACACACGCTGGTAAGTCCAACATTTTTTTTTTTTTTTTTTTTAACTTCTTTCTTCGGATTCCCAATAAAGTTGACTACTGAAAAGCTGAGTTATAGATTCTGTATTAAAACAACACCTTCGCTAGACATGTTCAGTATACACATTGTCTTACATACAGAACAATACATTAGTTATTAATGCATGTCTGAAATAATAGTGCTTCGTATAGAATTTTACTTCATCCAATCGCAATAGCACAAAGATAAAAAATATTGCTAGGGATAATGTTCTTATTACAGAGAAAAAGAATTAAAATGATTTAACATTAACAATCATTTTCTTTAAACAGAGATAATATTTTATTATAATTTATGGAAGAAAGAAATAATTTGTAGTACAGTATCTTTATTAGGGTTATATATTCGTACAAAATAATGTAAGTACAACTGAGTCTGTCTTCAGAAAGGGCGTACTTTTAGCCACAACCTACACTGCTTCTTTTGACTGTCTTTCAAGCAGAATCCTGGTTTGATGCACGAAATACCTGCAACAAAAATCAGAAAATATTTAAAATGTTATATTCAGTGTGCTTAATTTGGTTGTACTTAACAATACAAAGTATCTTAACATTTTTGAGATTAAATGGACAAAATCTGTTAGGTCAGGTATGGACTTTTGGGTTGCACGTAGAAAAACTATGAAGTGTTTATTGATGCTGAACAACAACTCAAAATGTATTACCATTCAAAAGTAAGTGGGTACCTGAATGGTGTTCGGGCTACCATGGGGTACCTAATGTCTGTATTTTTTAGATATATGAAAATATATGTCTCTAAAATGTAAGGAACTGACATCTGTTTACCGAAAACCTCAACTCGGTAAGCCTTATGGATATCGAGATATGGGAAAATAAAGAGCGACACTACAGAACTGTGGAGTTTGCGTACTAGATGGTGCAGTTTCGGAAACGTAATTACGAGGGCTTACAACAACCTCAAAAGTAGTTTCAATTAAATACACTACACACACGCCCTGATGGGGGTTTTCGGGTACCATGATATTCCCAGAACTCTCATTTCTAAATATTCTAAAATATGTCTTAATAACGTTTTAAAGAACGTTAGAGGTGTGTGTTTACCGAAACCGCAAGTCGGTACGCCTAACAGTTACCGAAATATGGTGAAATAAAAAGCGACACCATAGGTACGTGGAGCTTGCATATTAGACAGTACAATTTAGAAAATTAATTAAAATATGACTATCAAGATATTGTCAAATAAAGGGAGGATCCATATAGTTATGGGGTTTTCGTGTTAGGTGGTAAAATTTCCGAAACCGGTCATGTAAAGTTAATAAGCATCAGTAGCAATTTCATCTTAAAATAATTAGGTATTTCCATGGAGTTTAAGAACATCATGGGGTCTACCAAGATTAAATTTTAAAAGTTTTGTAAAATATATTTTGACATTTGTAAAGAGTATTAGAAATATGTATTTACCTAAAAGTTCCAGCTAGTACATCTAGCAGCTAGAGAGACACCATACAATAAAAGCGTATTAGATCTTGAAATTTCAGAAAACAATTATTGATCCTAACAAAAGTTAAATAAGATGGTACTTATATGGGTTAAGTGAGAACCTCAGACTCGTCAGTACAATTTCGATCGAAAGATTAATTCAGCTCTAAATTTTCTTTGGACAATTCCAAGCGTTCATCGGGCTCTGAAATAAAGTGAACATTTTTTGTCAATATCTAATATAGCAAGCGAGATATAAGGAATTATGTATTTTATGACGTCGTAAAAATAGAGACCCACATGGATTTGTACTTTTGAGTATTTGCTGTAAGAAGAAGAAATTTCAGAAAACAACCGTATATACCTTAATAGACAATTAAATGGGCGGGGGCACAGTGGCTTAGTGGTAGAGTGCTTACCTCTGGTGTATTGGGTTCTTGGTTCGATCCACGGCCAAGTCAGTTTGTAGTGGACATCGTATTCGTGGGTTTTCTCGGGGTACTCTCCTCCCACCTTTGCATTCCATCAATTCTGTCAACAACATTCACTTGCTTTAATCATAATCTCCCTGAGACTAAAATGCATAATCGTGGGTCGCTACACTGAAATATTTCCTTTTATTTAATTTTAAAATTAAATAGGGAGTTAAGTATGATCGTATTTCTATGGGTTAAGTGAATACTCCAATAGTTTCTGCAAAAAAAAAAAAAAAAAAAAGATTAGTTAAATACCCTACCACTAAGCTACTGTGTCCCCGCCCACTGAATTGTCTATTAAGGTATATACAGTAGTTTTCTGAATTTTTTTCTTTTAGGAAAGACCCAAAAGTACAAATCCATAAAGATCTCTATTTTCACGTCATAAAATATATAATTCCTTATATCTTATTTACTATCTTAGATATTGACAGCGAATTTTCATTCTTTTGCACAGCTCGATGAACCCTTGGAATTGCCTGTAGAAAACCTAGGACTGAACTAATCTTTCGATCGAAATTATACTGAGGTACTGATTTAACCCATAGAAGTACCATCTTATTTAATTTTGTTGCGACCAATAATTGTTTCCGAAATTTCAAGCTTTTATTTCACAGTGTTTCTCCAGATGTTAGATGTACTAGCTGGAAGTTTTGGGTAAATACATATTTCAAATACTGTTTACAAATGTCAGATTATATTTTCAAAAGCTTTTAAAATTTAATTTTGGTAGACTCCATGATGTTCTAACACCCCATGAAGATATCTAATTACTTTAAGATGAAATTGCTACTGGTGTTTATTAACTTTCCATGACCGATTTCGGAAATTTTAGCATCTAACACGAAAACCCCTTAACTGTGTTGGTCCTCCCTTTATTTGACAACATCTTGATAGCCGTTAGTCATATTTTAATTCAATTTCCGAATTGTAGCGTCAAGTATGCAAGCCCCACATACCTATAGTTTATTTTCCCATACCTCGGTATCCATAAGGCTTACCGAGTTGCAGTTTTCAGTAAAAAAAAAAAAAAAAAAAAATCAGTTCTTTACATTTTAGAGACATGTATTTCCATATATCTAAAACGCAGAAATTAAGTACCGCATTGGAACTCCATTGGAGTACTCACTTACTTTTGCATAGCAGGGTAAAAACGCCAGTGGTTCTCACTTTAAGGTTGAAAACATACTATTTTGTCTCTTCTCTGAGCATCGTGAATCTGTCGGAGCTGTACCATAGTTGGAAAGACTCACTGATCCTTCCTATAATGACCATGTAGTTAGAATTAAAAAAGGAGTAGCCGTTGGAGGAAAAACAATATTTTAAAATCCTTGCACCAGTAGTCGTCACCTTAAAATCAAAATGTTCCAGTAGTAGTCAGGATTTTCTACCAGTGTTCGTCACTCAAATAACTTGACATAATTTATTCAAAAACGCACTGTGTATCAGTTTAGGGTTAAGAATACAATATAAAGTAGTAAGCTTAATAACTTTGCATCACTTTTAGCACTCAAGAAATAAAATAAAAACGTTTTTACATACTTTTTAAAGCAATTTCAGAGAGAAAAATGTTAACTGAATTCAAAAGTTAACTGTATATCACTTCCACGTTAAGAGTACAATATTAAATACTATGTTTAATAACTATACGTCACTTTAAACTCTCAAGAATGAAAATAAACGTTTGTACATACATTTTAAAAACAATCTGAGAAACAAAATAAGTTAACTGAATTCAAAATTTAATTATACATCACCTTAAGCTTGAGAATACACTATAAAATACAGAGATTAATAAAAAATGAAATCTTTAAGTTTAACGTCCCACGATTATGCCGGTTAGGCTACAGGAGACGGAGATAATGAGAAATGAGTGAAATGGTGGAATGAAGAAAGTGGGAGGAAACGGGAGAACCCCGAGAAAACCCACGAGCACGGTGTTTGTCCACTACAAAGTCCACACGGCGCGAGTTGGGATCGAACCAGGGACCCCAAACACCGGAGGTTAACACTCTACCACTGAGCCACCGCGCCCCCCTGAGATTAATAATAATGCATTACTGAAGAATGAAAACAAAAATGTTTTAGCTACCTATATTGTATTTACATGTTACCGGTATTTCTCATTAACTTTTTTTTTTTGATACCTCATGATCAAGTGTAGGGATGCGCAAGAGAAAAGATTTGAGATTGTCTCCTCTCGAAAAGGTGCCGCGAAAGTTATGTCTCGTCTCGAAAACTGGATCCGTTTCTATTGGAAGAGCTCTATCTCGTCTCGAATTTCGTAACAAAAATTCTGTCTCGTCTTGTCTCGTGCGCATCCCTAATCAGGTCCATAGCCAAAAACTTCATTTCGGAGGGGGTTCGATAGGGCTTTGGGATATCCGAATTTAGATATAGATAATCGATATTGACAAACTATCGAAACTTGTTCGAAATATCGAAAAATACAGCAATATCGAAATATAAACAATATCAAAAATCGAAAATATAGAAATATGAAAGAGATCAAAAATATGGATATATCGATCAAAAATGGATATATGATCTTGGAATACGATTTGGTGGAATAATGAGGGAGAAAAATAATCATTGATTAAATATTAAATTGAAAAGAAATAAGAGCCTGACGCTCAAATACTTATCTATCCGGCACCCATCTTGATCCCCATAAAATATCATGAAGTGCTTGATTGATTCTAAACCCAATAATAGTAATAGTAATTTAACAACAAACACAGAATATATAATTTACGCACCTTGAAATGTAGAAATTAATGATTGTAATCCCCAGCTTTCCAATAGACGTTTGATTTCTCCAAATGAAGATTCGGATATCTTGTTTCTTCTCAAGCAATAATGGGTTACAATAATAAGTTGCAGTCCAAAGCCAAGTCACTAAGTTAAGCATGAAAATAAAGAATTCATTAGTTAGATGCATACAAAATCCTACGCATATAAATCCGAATCTACTTGTATTAAATTGTAAATTTAAACAAACTAAATTATACTACTTTGGAAAGCGTCTCCAAATATAATGTTTTCATTCTAAAGTGAAGGAATTTTTAAAATCGGATGACCCGTTTGCGCTGTACACTCGCTATGCGTCCAATGTGAAATGAAAATGCAACATTGCCATTTACCTGGACCCACAACGTAAGTGAGTGAAGTTACTGTCTTTTACGCTAACATGTCGATGGCCAGCCCCCGTTTCAAACAGTAACTTCATTCACTTATGTTGTGGGTCCAGGTAAATGACAACGTTGCATTTTCATTTAAAATTGGGTGCATAAAGAGTATACAGCACAAACATCTCGTCCGATTTTTTTTAAAAAAGTGTTCACTTTAGATTGAAAACGTCATATTTCGATATGTTTTTCCTCTTACATTTTGTTGTAACTCTGATAATAACAGAGTTATCCTATGTCAGGGAACGTTTGAGACATCCTGTATACATCATAAGAAGTTCCTTTCTAAATTCTACACGGATGTGGTTTCATTGAATGTGAGGTGGGTGATACACATTAGGCCTTTTGGGAGTACGTCACACGGACGACCGTAATTTTGTGTTCAAAATTTTTATGAATTGATGGGATATGTGATACATATGGCCACGGACTAGAATTTTCTCAGTATGTCAAATATGCAATCAGATTTCATGCAGCTTAATTTGGTGAAAAGCTATTGCCAATTGAACGTTACATTTACCTCTTTCTTGCAGATGTTGAACCATGCCGTTAGCACGTGAGGAATGGATCGAAATAATCAAACTGTGGGGCGGGAGGAGTATATGTGCAGTGGTTGCCGATTGCAGTCATCCACAATGTGACTCTGTGTCACATGTTTCAGTGTCACAGTAATTAACTAAATTTGAGAAGACGGGGACATTCGTGAACATACATCGTAGCGGTTCAAACTCGCGGAACCTTTTTCCTTCCCCATTTTGAACCGGTACATGAAAATGCCATTTTCTCCATGTTTGCCTGCGCCGATTTTGAAAATTCCTTCACTAATCGATTTCTCTCGTCGAGTACTACAAGAAACAGTTAAAATCTCGCGCGCCCTTTTTTCTTCCCCATTTTGAACTGATACATGAAAATGCCATTTTCTTCATGCTTGCCTGCGCCGATTTTGACAATTCCTTCACTAGTCGATTTCTCTCGTCGAGTATTACAAGAATCAGTTAAAATCTTGCGGCCCTTTTTTCTTCCCCACTTTGAACCGGAAAATGAAAATGAGATTTTCTCTATGTTTGCCTGCGCCGATTTTGAAAATTCCTTCACTAATCGATTTCTCTCGACGAGTACTACAAGAATCAGTTAAAATCTCGCGGAACCTTTTTCCTT
>NW_027657575.1:0-24280 GCF_964235325.1 Thermobia domestica | reverse complement strand
GACCAGAGATACGCTTCACACCACCACGGCGAGCAAGACGCCTAATAGCGGGTTTGGTGATACCCTGGATGTTGTCACGAAGAACTTTACGGTGGCGCTTGGCACCTCCTTTGCCAAGACCCTTGCCTCCTTTTCCACGTCCTGTCATTTCGATATGTTACTGCTTCGCTCACCACACACGAGAAATACAAGCCCAAGCAGCCCAAGACTCGTGGTTTTGTTCCTTCGATCATGCAGGGAAAGCACGGAGGAAAAACACAAAACGTGTCTAAGCCAATGAGAACTGTCCTTTTCGACTGACTTTATCCAATGAGAAATAGCTTGATTTAACGGTTTTGCTCTTTATATAACTTGACTTCATTCAGCGCGCAATTATTTGAAACAAGTCGTGACAGTTGCAATGGCACGTACCAAGCAGACAGCTAGGAAATCTACTGGAGGCAAAGCTCCTCGAAAGCAGCTTGCCACCAAAGCTGCAAGAAAGAGTGCTCCAGCTACCGGTGGAGTGAAAAAGCCCCATCGTTACAGGCCTGGTACTGTGGCTCTCCGAGAAATTCGTCGTTACCAGAAGAGCACTGAATTGCTCATCCGCAAGCTGCCCTTCCAACGACTCGTCCGAGAAATTGCACAAGATTTCAAGACAGATCTTCGCTTCCAAAGCTCAGCTGTCATGGCTTTACAGGAGGCAAGTGAAGCTTACCTTGTAGGGCTTTTCGAAGACACCAACTTGTGTGCTATTCACGCAAAGAGAGTCACAATCATGCCTAAGGACATTCAGCTTGCTCGCCGCATCCGTGGGGAACGTGCTTAAGTTTGAAGTTCTGGCACTGAGTTCAAAAACGGTCCTTTTTAGGACCAATACACTACTTAGAGATGCTGTTATCCTAACAAGGATCTTGTCCATACTTGTTATCTTTTTTTTTTAAATTCTCACGCCGTATGTTGCATAGTTAATACATCTACCTTCGTTTTCCTGTCGTTTCGTATATCATCCTATCTTTCAAGTATATTCTTTAGTTTTCCCCTATGTTTACCGATTGATTATCTTCGTTTTATGTGGTCAAGGGTTCGATTTTGCCATATGTTGCATAACTTAACTTCGATTCAACCACTGTTTGCCCTTCTCAACGTTATTAATCTGATAGAACTCGCAGGCGAAATATGTACTTCTTCCAAGGTAGCAAAAGTAATATTATTTTGTCAGAGGTCGCTGCTGTTGAATGCAAACGTTAAACTAAACTTTCTTTAAGTGTCTGTTTGTACTTAACATCAGTTCAATTGTACACCTACATTTCTGCTGGTGTTACTATTTTTCTTTATAGCAATATTACGAATTATAAGACGGTATCCGTGGTTATTAGCGTGTTCCCTTTTCCTAACACTTTCTCATTACACCAGTATTTCCATCATTCATTAGGCGTAATCACCCGTCTCCTTTATCATAAAAATCATAATAGTACGACGTTAAATTGAAACATAGTCTACTTCACTTTCACGAGTTGTAATAAGTTCGAACATTTCTTTCACCCCAGCCTTGAAAAGAGTTGATTTTAGTTTAGTGTCCCTTTCAGCAGCAAGGCTGTTTCAAACGTGGACCTACTTATTAACGTGCAATGCGAAACATTTGAGCTCCCACCGAGAATCGAACCCAGTCAGCCTGCAAAAGTTTTTCTAACAAATGCATTAAGTGCGTTTTCTGTACTGTTTCGCTACTTGAAGATAGGAACAAGGAAAAAGTAAGTGATCACAAATTGACATTACGTAATGTGTTCCCCATTTTTTTTCGAGTACACCATTCTTGACACCCGTGAAAGCTTTCTTTCCCCACCCTCAATTCCCCTCTGTTATAAAGCACTTACATCAAGAAGTGCTTCGGTTAAAAAGAAAACTCAAAGTCCCTTGCGTGTATACTATACATTGCTATGAATGAACATGTGATAATGATAGGAAAAGCACAATTTTACTCTTCTCAAAGTATTTGATGGCTCTAAAAAGAGCCGTTTTAAAATGTCAGATGATTTACTGACACATTTACTTCTTCTTTGGTGCAGCCTTCTTAGCACTTTTCGGTTTTGCTGTAGCCTTCTTTGGCTTCGGGGCCTTTGGCTTCTTGGGAGTTTTTGCCTTCTTCACTTTAGATGGTGATTTCTTAGGTTTGGGAGCAGCAGCCTTTTTCTTTTCACCAGTCTTCTTGGGACGTTTAGCTGCTGGCTTTTTCGCAGGCTTCTTCTCCTTTGATGCTGATCGTTTCGCCTTGGTTGAAGATCCACCTTCAGGCTTCTCCTTCAGCGATGAAGCACTAAGCTTAAACGATCCAGATGCACCTTTTCCCTTGGTCTGAACCAAAGACCCAGAAGCAACTGCACTTCTCAAGTATTTCTTGATAAATGGAGCAAGCTTCTCGGCATCCACTTTGTAGTTCTGAGAGATGTATTTCTTAATAGCTTGCAGTGAACTTCCTCCCCTTTCCTTCAAATTCTTGATGGCGTTGTTCACCATTTCTGATGTTCTTGGATGAGAAGGTGTTGTTTTTGGTTTCTTAGGCTTTGCAGACTTCTTAGGAGAAGCCTGTGCCGGGGCTGCAGGTGCTGATGCCGTATCTGCCATTGCTTTCTGCAATAAACTCAACGATACTGAAGAATGAAATTTTCGCTAGCAGGCAGCGTTGAGTTTGGTTACGGAGCGCGGACCGGATAGAAAGCACTTGCTGAGGCGGGCTGAGGTAAACAGAAGTTCGTAGTTGCCACAACGATAAGTGTGTTTCCTTCTATTTTGATAAACGATTTTTTTCAGGTATTCAATGAATGCACCAGATCCTATTCTTCCTTACTGGCTAGAAGAAACTTTATTCCACATAACTCAAAAGGCATTTGTTTTTATTCGCTTTTCTATTTTATGTTTCAGTCATTGCTAAGTCGGTCACACTACTTTTTCACCCTCCTTGTGCTTATAATTTTCATAATTTAACATGGAAATACTTATCAATAAATAATTATATTACCATGGTAATTAACTTCAATCCTTCCTGTGATTATACGCAAAGTACCATCTTCGTACTGCTTACTATAGTTCAATGAAGGGAATCTATAAAGTAACGCGTGTCGCACACATCTGCCTTGCAAACTCCCTGGCCTACTTCCAATGTATAGACTTTTATTTCAAATCCTGATTTAATTTCATAATTTTCTGTAGATTTTAACATTTTATTACCCAGCTTCTTAATACGAATGACAATCAAGCCTAAATATTTATTCCCTTTAACTTTATTTTTCTTTTTTATTTTGTGCCTTGTTTCATATTTGTTCTTACGTTAGCAATTAACGCACTTACCGTAGTTATGTATGAACAGGTTGTTTCTATATTTATTTTATTCCAAATAAATTAAATATATATACGGATTATTTTATGGTAGTTGATATTTTCTGTTGTTTCCTACGTGAATTGAGGAAACGCACGGACTTTCGCCTAATTCTTGTGCTACTTTCATATGTCTGTATCTGTCGAATGCTGTCGATCTGTCGAAATGTGTATTACTATCTGTCGATTCATCGAGTGAACTGAATTCGTTAACCATTTCACCAGGCGCGCATGCATTTTTTTTTCTTCTAAGGGATCCAAGCTTCGGGGGGCAAGGTTCCAATACTACAAGCCACTATGTCTATATACTATTATTCTGCATTCGAAAACACGATAAATATTCCACTTACTTTTTCACAAAAACATGATACAGACAGAGTACAGATGAAGTGTAAGATCAGATTTATATTGATGATACATCAATATTTTCCCTGTTAATAACTACATTTAATGAGAAAGTCTGCAAATGTATGTTCACTTAGGAACTTTTGCGAGGAGTCCGCACCCGGTGGACACCCCGTGAGTACGCCTCTGCACTTGACTATACTTCGAATTATACTGCAAACAGTTGTATTTTAGTTTCCCCGTTTAGTTCATCGATATCATTAACACAAAGAAAATAGATGTTATAGATGCGTATTCTCAGTTCTCGCTTTATATCCGGACGTCTGCAAAAATCTACTCCTTTTCTTTCTTTCACGCATCCACCAAACTAACAATGATTTGTATTATAATATTTGCGCATAAAATGTATATCTCATACCTTCCATGTTCTCAAGTATTCATAGACAAAAACGGTTATTTTCTGCGAACAAATTGTCCAAACACAGTGCAAATGTCATCTATAGATTGTCCTGGTTCCGTCTGCGTGTACATAACAATGCGTCATAATCATACATTGCACATTAAGGATATCAATTAATCTTCCCAAATTCCTAGATATGCCTGGCAAAAGTTCCGCGTGTTGTAAGGATATTACATTTGTACTACCGACAAGGTGGTATCTTCCAACATTGAAGTTCAATAAACCCCAAATGTGTCGGATATAGTATTTGATTTCTTGTCTCATTGTTTGCGTCAGAGATGTCTTCTCAAGTTAGGATTTACGATACATACAGGATGAGTTGTATATATTGTTGCTGCCAGCTCTATATTAATCCCATATTTGTAAACGAATAAAAACAGTATTCTAATTATAACAATGTGCTCACAATTAATTTTATTCTTAATTGTTATACGTATTGTTGATTAAAAATGAAAATGTTGCTAAGTGAATTTTATTAATATTTTCTGTTGCGTGATATAGGAAGTGAGTGAAATATTGGAGGAATATAGTGTGCGTAGCAGATGATGTGCAGTGGCTTTGGATCGCCTGTGATAAGGTAAGGCATTTGCTATTTTAATTAACGCATTTTATATACTGTAATCCTAATTATTTTTATGTGAATGTGCTTACTACTTGTGTATTCAGTGGGACCGATGTTTTAATATGTATGGTCAAGCAGTGTCGAGCCTGGTCAGTGTGTGGATAGGTGACCATTTTTTGTAAATCGATAACATTTAACTTTGTAAACACGGATGAAGTAGAAGTATATTTATTTTATTTTTTACCTCAAATATGTAGGACACTTCTCCTTTGTACATCAATTATTATTATTAGTTCAACTTGTTTACAAGTTAAATGAAAAGAATAGTCGTTATCGTGTGATGATTGTGCTCATTAGGCTAAAGAAGACTCGTGATAAGAAAGAAAAGAAGAACGGTGCTCAAGTTTCGTCACAGCATATTCTCAAAAATTTACAGGCAAAATTCAGTGTTCTGCATGAAAAGGCATATTTGTACGAAAAAAAAAAAAATTCTGCAGACGACAGAATTAAATAAAGTAATACACATGTATTTTAGAGTTACTGGTGTAAAATCATTACAAGTGCTTTGCCAGGTGGCCAATAAAAAGCACGAATACTATTTAAGGGAGCCAAAACAGGAGAAAGCTGGGGGCCTGAGCGATAGCAAGAATGTGCGTCCAAAGTGAACAGGAGCGAAGGCGACGCGGGTATACGTATAAGCAAGGGTAGTGGAAACCAGTTAGTTTTCGAGTTTCAATAGCACTTGTCATGCATCCATACTAGTAGCGCCCCGCTTGTAAACATTAAGTACACTATGCAAGAATACACCGCCGGTGGAAAATAGTACCTAATACAGTTATCTTTCATATATACTGACTTATTTTACAGTAGTAACCCAACACTAGTAAACGTAAAATAAAAGTGTATAACTTTATATTTAATTCTATCGCCTGGCTTAGTTTTTCACCTGTAAGATGTACTTATTTAGAGCAAGTTTCTTAACTAGCAAATTAAACCGAGAACCACAGCAACCATATATATATTCTTATGATGTACTTTTCTTTGAGTGGTGTTCTCTGTCTATTGAATAACATTTTCTCAGTTTAATGCTAGCAAAAAACAAAACAAAATCAAAGTGTTTCTATATAAATTTAGTTCACCGTGTTGTAATATCACATGGAATTGAAAAACGAATAGTCGAACCTCTGCTATCTCGATCAAACTTCTCAGGATGATATACTGACTTACCGCAGAAGTTCGACTGAATACGTTTCTCAGTTCCATGGGAGAACCTGGAGAAGCAAAAGCCTGCGCAACGGAAAATACTAAATAAACTTGTAGAGCAGGTCAAGATGTATCATCATGCCAAGTTTCATTCAGATCAGAGAAGTTTGGCTGCAGCCATTTTCATTACAAAGCACAAAATGGATGGTCCCTAACCTCGAGAATCTTCACAATTGTCGACGAGTTGAACTGCACTCATCTGATCAAAATCAAACTTAAAATGACAGTTCACTTTCAACTGTTAAATAATATGATATGCAGGCTTCTGCTTTCCTAGTTACAGTCTATCCACTGTGGTATGCATATTAGTACAAATGTGAGAGTGCATATTTATTAAAGATTTGCTTCAAAAAGCGATGAAAGACATAGGCATTGCCGCGGGCGGTGATAACAAGATGCCGGAAAACGAACAAGCAGAAAGAATATGGGCTGAAGAAGTGTAAACGACGACGCGGCGGCCCGTAAAGGTGTTGCCGTCCTATTAAATGAATAATATCAAAAGAAAGAAAAAAAAAGTAAAAAATTTCGCGCTCGTAATCAAGACAGAAAGCAACTAAAGGAAATCTTTGTTTTACGTCCCACGTTATGCCGCTTAGGCTAAAAGAGGCGCTGATTATGAGAAATGATTGAAATGGTGGTGGAATGAAGAAAGTGGGAGGAAACGGGAGAACCCCGCGGTAACCCACCGCACATAGTTTTTGTCCACCATAAAGTTAACTTGGCGGGGGCTCAAGACAGAAAGACGGTTGGAAAAACAAATAAACGATGTTGCATCCCGTAAAAATGTTCGCGACCTATGAAATCAATATTTTTTCTTAAAGAAAAAAAAGAATTAAAAAGAGAAAAAAAGGTCAAAATTTCGCGCTCGCTTCGCTCGCGATCAGCAGAGAAAAGAGGACGTGACGCACCCCTAAAAGTGTTGGCGACCGATTGAATAAATATTGTGGGTAAAAAAAAAAAAAAAAAAAAAAAAAAAAAAGTCAAAAATTTCGCGCTCGCTTCGCTCGCGATCAGCACAGAAAGAAGGACGTGACGCGCCCCTAAAGGTGTTGGCAACCGATTCAATACATATTGTCGGTAAAAAAAAAAAAAAAAAAAAAAAAAAAAAAAAAAAAAAAAACGCTCGCTTCGCTCGCGATCGACATGAAAAAGGCAACGACGTGACGCCCCGTAAAATTGTCGGCGACCTATTCAATCAATATATTCGGTTGAAAAACAAAGTCAAAAGTTTCCCAATCGCTTCCCTCCCGATCGACATAAAAAAAAAGGCAACCCCTTCACCTCTCCTTATGCATTCATCAGTAAACATACAACCATAGATCACAATACCACTCACATCACCTATCAGTTCTCCACGTCCATCAAGATCCAATCATCGCCCTGGCCCTTTATGATGATACACAACATTACATGTTATTGTGTGCATTGCCCCGCGTTACAATACATGACCAAAAAAAAGAGAAAAAGAGCTGCACTGCCTTCAGTGTAGACATGTTCGTATTCGTAGAAAATGATTTTAGGTACACGATAGTACAGTAATCTATCTTCACATGCTTCAGATGTGAACGATACCTACACATGAAGAGGGCTCCCGAGGTTTCCTTTTCCAATAGGATGGAGCTCCACCACACTTGCAGAATGACGAGAAGTTATGTTAATAAATATATCCCAGAGTGTTTCGTAACTCGCCCTTGGTCCTAATGATGAAGCGTTCTTCAGATGGCCCCGATGTCTCCACACATGATACTATGCGACTTCTTTTCACGAGGCTCTCAAAGATCACGTTTGTGTCCTAACATTCTCTGCAGATATGACACAGCTGCGATAGCGGATCACAGAAGCCTTTCCTCTCCTTACAAGAGACGTGTTCATTCGAGTATGTGAGTAATTCGACTATCGATTAAATATCTCCCGTGTCACGATAGTAGTCACTTTCAATTCTTCTAACGAAGGTAAGAAAAAATGCTATACAAACTTCCTTTCGGTATATAAAGGATTAGGGGCCCAGAGAATATTTTCTTTCAAGAGGATACATTCTTTTTCGAACACCCTGTATATAGATCCTCTAATTATAACTGCAAACAAAATGTTGATTTTGCAATTGCTTCCATGAGAGAATATTCTGTGCACTTTCTTTCTGAAGGGCCGGGCCTAAACGTTTTCCTTAATCATTAAATTTAGTAGTTATCTACAATTACATAGTTTTCCATTGTTCTCAAAATAAAGATTTTTCTCTATGAATTGTTGAATGTTGCTAGGGATATTGAAGTAATTCTTTTTAGTGTTTTTTTCTTTACAATAATGTACTGAACGCCTGCATTAAGGAAGTTCGTGTGTCCATCTTGCAAAATGTTTCGTCTTTTTTCATGCCCACTAAGGTAAATATTCATTTTGCTCTTTTCTCTGTATGCAAACCACATTTCTTAAAGGCAACATTTTCATACAAATGTAGTACTAAAAACTTCTAATTGGCAACATCTGGGCTGCGAAGAGGAAAAAGAAAGAAATCTCGTACGTATTCGCGCGCAATTCGGAATTAGCCAATGAAAAGCACAAAAGCGGCCACCATCTCTCTCTCTTTCTTATTAACGGTTTTGTACTTTCTGCAGTTCTATCAGTGCTGCTAACCTCTTACTATATCATTGAATATGTATGTTTAGATATATATATATATATATATATATTTTTTTTTTTACAAAAAATCATACTACTACGGAATAATATTAAATGCCTTTAAACCCTCATTTCTGTTTGCACTTTCTGTTACACTACCTTCCCCGAACTTCTTTCAAGTTATTAAGTGCAGAACGGGGAGTTATACATATTTACTTGCGCTTTGACAATATCTGCACATTGTGTAATAATAGGAGACGTATAAAATAAAACTATATACTAATACGTATATATATATATATATATATATATATATATATATATATATATATACAGTACACATTCCACTATCCGAGGCTTTCCTTTTCTTTTCTTGCTGACGATAAATTACGCTTTTAGAAATGTTGTCTGAAAACAATAAGAATATGTGCAAAAAATACAATCAGAGGTAGAGGTCTTTAACAGGAAATAAGCAAGGGAGTTGAAAAATTTTTTATGCATGTAAAAAATATAGACATGAACCAACTTGTGAAATAAAAAGACCAGAAAACTACTCTTTCTAAATTATGTGTAAACTTTTTACCGAAAACGAAAGTTGCACGAAAGACTTTTTGTCCGTTTTTTGGCCTCCGGTGCTTGGGGTCCCTGATTCAATCCCAGCTCGTGCCGTGTGAACTTTGTCGTGCATAAAGACCGTGCTCATGGGTTTTCTCGGGTTTCTCCCGTTTCCTCCCACTTTCTTCATTCAGTACTCATCATCACCGTCTCCTTTAGCGTAACCGGTATAAGTATGCGACGTAAATCTAAATATTTCATTTCATTTCCCTTTTCTGCTCATACTGCTGATTATGCGCGATTATGCCAACATCCAACTCCGCGGATAATCGTGCGATTACTGTATATACAACTAATACAGATACAACTAATTATATTATCAGTTACAGTATCGGTTTTTATTTACTAATTTGCCTCACTTTATTTGCATCCCTGCAGTAAATAATTCTTATCGATAATAGTTAAAATGTATATTACATTTTAGTGCTTCACGACTGAATGATCATCTGCCTTACGTTATCTCGCAGCTGAAGAGAATGCTACACTGAAAACTACCTTGCGTTATAAAGGGTAAGTGAAACATATCTTAAAAATATCTTTCATACATTTCATTGTGTACATTAAAGAATGTAAGTTTGCCTTTTTCCTGTAATCAATACTTAATAAAGGATTTATTTTTATTTATTTATATACAATTTCATACGTGGTTCGTGATAGTAAACTCGATAGGACACAGTGGCACTATGAACATCCGAATCACTCATCATTCGAACATTCAAATATTTATTCGAATATTAGTATATTCCAAGTAATGTTAACGACGTTAATATGCTTGCCTTTATAGTTAATAATGTCAATTCTTACTTAAAACATACTTCCTTAACAGGACATTGAAGAAAAGGTAGTTGCCAACGGCCATACCATGCTGAATATACCGGTTCTCGTCCGATCACCGAAGTCAAGCAGCATCGGGCCTGGTCAGTACTTGGATGGGTGACCGCCTGGGAACACCAGGTGCTGTTGGTATACTTTTTCTAATTTTGTTTTTCACAAAGACGAATATTCTCACATCGTTCACCACGATAATTTCGTAATCATGCATTACTTAAAACAATTAGCAACGCTTTCCACGCGCTGGTCTTTTTGAGTATTCACCGACAAACCTACGTAGCTACAATAACTCACTCGAAGCCATATGCATTCGCCAACGGCCATACCATGCTGAATATACCGGTTCTCGTCCGATCACCGAAGTCAAGCAGCATCGGGCCTGGTCAGTACTTGGATGGGTGACCGCCTGGGAACACCAGGTGCTGTTGGCATCTCTTTTTCAAATTTCATTATCCTTCAAGTACGAAAATACTAGAAACATTAATTTTATAGTACTTTCAAGA
Source organism: Thermobia domestica (assembly GCF_964235325.1). NCBI lineage: Eukaryota > Metazoa > Arthropoda > Insecta > Zygentoma > Lepismatidae > Thermobia > Thermobia domestica. Next base: position 13,731 of record NW_027657575.1, on the reverse strand, counting down.
GATAATTTATCAACATTATTTCATAGCGATTAATCGATATTCTAAGCGTTATACCCACTATTTCTTACACTAACAGCCTGTTTATTTGCACGGCACATTAAAATAACCTGATTTCCGATCCGTGTGCACCTACTACTATACTTAACACGGAATGTATTACCACTTTTTAAAAGTAAATTATTATGACTAAGTGTAGATCTCCGGCGAGTAAATGCCTTTCGTATACAAGCACGACACATCTCCGCTATGTGCTTTACTTTTTTACTAACAGCATATAGAAATTGGATTTCAACGTGTTTCTACATAACAGAATGAAGCAAATTTCGTGATTTAACTCTTTCGAATAATGTGTTGGTCCTGACAAGGACCGTTTGAAATGAAAAATCTTGAAGAAGATTTTTACTTAGAGCTTGTGTACTTGGTAACAGCCTTCGTACCCTCACTTACAGCGTGCTTGGCAAGTTCACCAGGCAAAAGAAGGCGCACAGCTGTTTGGATTTCCCGGCTGGTGATAGTTGACCGCTTATTGTAATGGGCCAAACGAGAAGCTTCAGCAGCAATACGCTCGAAGATGTCATTAACAAAGCTGTTCATGATACTCATAGCTTTGCTAGATATGCCAGTGTCAGGATGCACTTGCTTCAAAACTTTGTAGATGTAAATGGCATAGCTCTCCTTCCTCCTCCTCTTCTTCTTCTTATCTCCCTTGGAGATATTCTTTTGGGCTTTACCAGCCTTCTTTGCAGCCTTTCCGCTAGTTTTTGGTGGCATGATGACTCACTCGTTCAGCAAAATTAGATGTGTCCGCCGATTTATCGACTTCATTTAAATTACAGTACGTGTTTCAATTCGCGCCAACTGCCTTGCTTTTCATTTGATGCACTCGGGTGCACGCTTGAAGTAGTAACAAAACTGACTTGATTCATGGGAGGCCGCAGACTACAACAAAATGGCCCTCCAAATGATCCAATCAGTGACTCAGAGACAGTCTACCGATTTTACTTCAGCACGTCATTCATCTTCAGAAGCACATAACAACGAGTTTCAGCTACCCAAGAGAACTTGTAAACCATCTACCGAACCTGTTACACCAATTCCTACCTCCAACACATTTGCGGCCCTTGCTGGAGCTGAGAACACTCCCGAACCGATGGATGCCACTGGCGAATCTTCCAAGACCTGGCTATACATCTACAACTGTCCGTACTCTCGGGGCTACGACCTCATAGCTAAGATGCAAAAACAATGTAAAGAAACGCCCACCTTTCGTTTCATGAAAGGTTTTCTCAAGATCAAATGCACTCTTCAAGAAGACTTCCAAGCTATCCAAGATTTCTGCTCTGCTGAAAACCTTGAGTACGCCACAGAAATACAAAAGAAGAAAGATGTCATTAAAGCAGTGATTCGCCACTTACCTCTAGACACGGCTGTGGATGCCATAATTTCCGAGCTGAAGGAAAAAGGCTATCCAGTCCTTTCCATCATTCAACTGTCCAAGCGGAACGCTCACGAACCGTCGGGGAAAACTTTGTTCCCCCTTTTTCTAGTGATAATGAGGAAAACACTCAGGGCCAACTCCTTTTTTAAAGAAGATCTCCTCCTCCATATGAAGATTAAAGTAGAGCCATATCACTCCAAAGCCTATCTACAGTGCTACAAATGCCAGCGTTTTGGCCATGGCCAAAGCACATGCCAAGCGCAACCAAGATGTGTCAAGTGCGCCGGTAACCACTGGACTTTTGCTTGTGAAAAAAGGGACACATTAACGTCTGCTAAATGCGTCAATTGCACGGGAGATCACCCCGCCAACTACTCAGGATGCCCTAAAATTCAACGCCTTCTCCAGGGGAAAAACAGTAAGACCCCTGCATCTGAAACGACGGACACTTCCACGACCCCATCAACCATGAAGCCAACCAAGACTTTTTCCAGTACAGACGACCGGACCTCCTGGCCTCCTCTTCCGAAGAAAGATACACCTCCTTCAGCACCAGAAGACACTGCCGCAACCTCCTTCAAAGCTTTTCTTCAAATATTGAAGGACTTTGAACTATTCAGACTACTCCCTCTCCTCAAGAAGTATACGCCGAAATTGAAAGAAGAAAAAGACATGTTCAACAAGCTGTCAATCTTCATTGACATGCTTAGTGAATTCTTTAATTAACCACGACCTTTCCATACATACAGGACCACACCCTTATGAGGGCCACTCCAGGCTGCCTCATTGGTCATCGCCGCTGCCAATCAGGACTCTTCAAAGCTTCCAGTGCTAATACTCTCTCATCAGCAACGACCAGACTCACAGCTCCCCAGGCACTATACAGGACTTCTACCAGACTCCACATTCCCTGGCGATCAGCGACAGTGGCTGATTTGGTCATCACTTCACATGCCGTTACTTCAAATGGATTATCATCTCATATAAGAGGCAGGGGCTTCTAGCCCGGTACTCACACTCGACCAACTTGTCATGTTAACCTGTGGACCTGTGGAGGCCGCAATTTTTCCTCTCATCTTATTACGAAAGAATATTGAACAATGTCTGGTCGCGGCAAAGGTGGAAAAGTCAAGGGAAAGAGCAAGTCCCGCTCCAGCAGGGCTGGCCTTCAATTCCCAGTAGGCAGAATCCATCGTCTTTTGCGAAAGGGTAACTATGCCGAACGAGTTGGTGCTGGCGCTCCCGTGTATTTGGCTGCAGTCATGGAATACCTGGCAGCTGAAGTTCTTGAGTTGGCAGGCAACGCTGCTCGTGACAACAAGAAGACTAGGATTATTCCACGTCATCTGCAGTTAGCTATCCGTAACGACGAGGAATTAAACAAGTTGTTGTCTGGAGTTACAATCGCTCAGGGTGGTGTTTTGCCCAACATTCAAGCTGTACTTCTGCCCAAGAAAACTGAGAAGAAGGCATAAATGTAAGACCTATATCTCATACAAATCGGCCCTTATGAGGGCCACAAACCCCTTTATAGAGGAGATTTACGATTGAAATGAATTGTTTTCGATATACAGACTCATCAAAAGTGTCTGAGATAGTTGCTTAGTTTCATTCGAAATTCTCGCTGCTATTCGATTAATTAGTATATGTGTAGTCGTCGATCGTAATTGAAGCCCATAGGAAGTCACACTAACTTTAGAATACTCCAAACAGCGATGTGCTTAGTTCCCACTACATTATTAATTATAAGATCATTACCTTTTGTATTGTCGCTAGCTACATTTTTTTGATATTTGCGTACATCGGGCTCATATTACCCAGAGGACAGGACAGTCGAGCCCAGATTCTCAGCAATGGAAGAAAACCTCATACCACATATTCTCATGTACTTCATGCTAGACAAAGGAATTTCCAACATTCTTAAAGCACTCATGTTTCTCTCTTGCGTTGGCTTGGCTGAAATTACTCTGTTCAATATGTTCTCGACATTTATTATTGTTCATTACTATGCCCCAATGACATCATGAACAGAGCGGATCAGAAAACTTTCCTAAATTTCTTTTGCAACATAGTAATGACATTAAATGCACACTTAAGTACGATTTATTCTTTGCAAGGTCGATATTCATATTTGTGTGATATGTGTTATATGTATATGGTTTGTAATACGCAACTACTCTTATTCTCTGATCTCAGAACTCATTTGCTACTGTGCCCAACGAGCGAGCCTAGGTTTCTTGTAACTACTGCCTTTCTTTAGTAAATAATGTGAAGTATACAATGCATTAACCTACATCTCATATTTGTATTACTCTTTATTTTAGTAACCCGCTACGAAGTGTCATTAATTTACATGTAAATCACAATAGACACTACCGCAAAAGAAAGAAATCGAACCCAAGACCACGTAAACAAGATAAAGGACAAGATTCAGGTTTCTAACGCATTATTCGCCCCTCACAGCACAGTATAGAAGTTGTATAAGCCTCTATACGTACATCCTACTGTCAGAACAGAAATTCCGACTTGCGTTTCGCATCTCTCATGCTCGCTACTTCCAACAAATCGCCAATTTCCAACCAGAACCCCTTCTCCAGCATTAATACTGCTACATGATATGAATACGTATACATGAACGTACATAATGTAAAAAAAAACGTATGATTTTCTCAAATTAATCTCTCTACGTCTGTAATTTAGTGTGCATCAAAAGGCTTTAATGTAGTTACACGAATTCTTATAATCTAACAGAAAATCGCACAAAGTAAATCTTTCCCTTTATATAAATTTGTTGGCTCTGAAAAGAGCCGTTTATGCCAATTTTATATCCAAAATAGGAGGAACCCCAACTTAACCTCCGAAACCGTACAGGGTTCTTCCTTGCCTCTTCAAGGCATACACAACATCCATAGCTGTCACTGTCTTCCTCTTGGCGTGTTCTGTGTATGTAACAGCATCTCTGATTACGTTCTCCAGGAATACTTTCAATACTCCTCGGGTCTCTTCATAAATGAGACCAGAGATACGCTTCACACCACCACGGCGAGCAAGACGCCTAATAGCGGGTTTGGTGATACCCTGGATGTTGTCACGAAGAACTTTACGGTGGCGCTTGGCACCTCCTTTGCCAAGACCCTTGCCTCCTTTTCCACGTCCTGTCATTTCGATATGTTACTGCTTCGCTCACCACACACGAGAAATACAAGCCCAAGCAGCCCAAGACTCGTGGTTTTGTTCCTTCGATCATGCAGGGAAAGCACGGAGGAAAAACACAAAACGTGTCTAAGCCAATGAGAACTGTCCTTTTCGACTGACTTTATCCAATGAGAAATAGCTTGATTTAACGGTTTTGCTCTTTATATAACTTGACTTCATTCAGCGCGCAATTATTTGAAACAAGTCGTGACAGTTGCAATGGCACGTACCAAGCAGACAGCTAGGAAATCTACTGGAGGCAAAGCTCCTCGAAAGCAGCTTGCCACCAAAGCTGCAAGAAAGAGTGCTCCAGCTACCGGTGGAGTGAAAAAGCCCCATCGTTACAGGCCTGGTACTGTGGCTCTCCGAGAAATTCGTCGTTACCAGAAGAGCACTGAATTGCTCATCCGCAAGCTGCCCTTCCAACGACTCGTCCGAGAAATTGCACAAGATTTCAAGACAGATCTTCGCTTCCAAAGCTCAGCTGTCATGGCTTTACAGGAGGCAAGTGAAGCTTACCTTGTAGGGCTTTTCGAAGACACCAACTTGTGTGCTATTCACGCAAAGAGAGTCACAATCATGCCTAAGGACATTCAGCTTGCTCGCCGCATCCGTGGGGAACGTGCTTAAGTTTGAAGTTCTGGCACTGAGTTCAAAAACGGTCCTTTTTAGGACCAATACACTACTTAGAGATGCTGTTATCCTAACAAGGATCTTGTCCATACTTGTTATCTTTTTTTTTTAAATTCTCACGCCGTATGTTGCATAGTTAATACATCTACCTTCGTTTTCCTGTCGTTTCGTATATCATCCTATCTTTCAAGTATATTCTTTAGTTTTCCCCTATGTTTACCGATTGATTATCTTCGTTTTATGTGGTCAAGGGTTCGATTTTGCCATATGTTGCATAACTTAACTTCGATTCAACCACTGTTTGCCCTTCTCAACGTTATTAATCTGATAGAACTCGCAGGCGAAATATGTACTTCTTCCAAGGTAGCAAAAGTAATATTATTTTGTCAGAGGTCGCTGCTGTTGAATGCAAACGTTAAACTAAACTTTCTTTAAGTGTCTGTTTGTACTTAACATCAGTTCAATTGTACACCTACATTTCTGCTGGTGTTACTATTTTTCTTTATAGCAATATTACGAATTATAAGACGGTATCCGTGGTTATTAGCGTGTTCCCTTTTCCTAACACTTTCTCATTACACCAGTATTTCCATCATTCATTAGGCGTAATCACCCGTCTCCTTTATCATAAAAATCATAATAGTACGACGTTAAATTGAAACATAGTCTACTTCACTTTCACGAGTTGTAATAAGTTCGAACATTTCTTTCACCCCAGCCTTGAAAAGAGTTGATTTTAGTTTAGTGTCCCTTTCAGCAGCAAGGCTGTTTCAAACGTGGACCTACTTATTAACGTGCAATGCGAAACATTTGAGCTCCCACCGAGAATCGAACCCAGTCAGCCTGCAAAAGTTTTTCTAACAAATGCATTAAGTGCGTTTTCTGTACTGTTTCGCTACTTGAAGATAGGAACAAGGAAAAAGTAAGTGATCACAAATTGACATTACGTAATGTGTTCCCCATTTTTTTTCGAGTACACCATTCTTGACACCCGTGAAAGCTTTCTTTCCCCACCCTCAATTCCCCTCTGTTATAAAGCACTTACATCAAGAAGTGCTTCGGTTAAAAAGAAAACTCAAAGTCCCTTGCGTGTATACTATACATTGCTATGAATGAACATGTGATAATGATAGGAAAAGCACAATTTTACTCTTCTCAAAGTATTTGATGGCTCTAAAAAGAGCCGTTTTAAAATGTCAGATGATTTACTGACACATTTACTTCTTCTTTGGTGCAGCCTTCTTAGCACTTTTCGGTTTTGCTGTAGCCTTCTTTGGCTTCGGGGCCTTTGGCTTCTTGGGAGTTTTTGCCTTCTTCACTTTAGATGGTGATTTCTTAGGTTTGGGAGCAGCAGCCTTTTTCTTTTCACCAGTCTTCTTGGGACGTTTAGCTGCTGGCTTTTTCGCAGGCTTCTTCTCCTTTGATGCTGATCGTTTCGCCTTGGTTGAAGATCCACCTTCAGGCTTCTCCTTCAGCGATGAAGCACTAAGCTTAAACGATCCAGATGCACCTTTTCCCTTGGTCTGAACCAAAGACCCAGAAGCAACTGCACTTCTCAAGTATTTCTTGATAAATGGAGCAAGCTTCTCGGCATCCACTTTGTAGTTCTGAGAGATGTATTTCTTAATAGCTTGCAGTGAACTTCCTCCCCTTTCCTTCAAATTCTTGATGGCGTTGTTCACCATTTCTGATGTTCTTGGATGAGAAGGTGTTGTTTTTGGTTTCTTAGGCTTTGCAGACTTCTTAGGAGAAGCCTGTGCCGGGGCTGCAGGTGCTGATGCCGTATCTGCCATTGCTTTCTGCAATAAACTCAACGATACTGAAGAATGAAATTTTCGCTAGCAGGCAGCGTTGAGTTTGGTTACGGAGCGCGGACCGGATAGAAAGCACTTGCTGAGGCGGGCTGAGGTAAACAGAAGTTCGTAGTTGCCACAACGATAAGTGTGTTTCCTTCTATTTTGATAAACGATTTTTTTCAGGTATTCAATGAATGCACCAGATCCTATTCTTCCTTACTGGCTAGAAGAAACTTTATTCCACATAACTCAAAAGGCATTTGTTTTTATTCGCTTTTCTATTTTATGTTTCAGTCATTGCTAAGTCGGTCACACTACTTTTTCACCCTCCTTGTGCTTATAATTTTCATAATTTAACATGGAAATACTTATCAATAAATAATTATATTACCATGGTAATTAACTTCAATCCTTCCTGTGATTATACGCAAAGTACCATCTTCGTACTGCTTACTATAGTTCAATGAAGGGAATCTATAAAGTAACGCGTGTCGCACACATCTGCCTTGCAAACTCCCTGGCCTACTTCCAATGTATAGACTTTTATTTCAAATCCTGATTTAATTTCATAATTTTCTGTAGATTTTAACATTTTATTACCCAGCTTCTTAATACGAATGACAATCAAGCCTAAATATTTATTCCCTTTAACTTTATTTTTCTTTTTTATTTTGTGCCTTGTTTCATATTTGTTCTTACGTTAGCAATTAACGCACTTACCGTAGTTATGTATGAACAGGTTGTTTCTATATTTATTTTATTCCAAATAAATTAAATATATATACGGATTATTTTATGGTAGTTGATATTTTCTGTTGTTTCCTACGTGAATTGAGGAAACGCACGGACTTTCGCCTAATTCTTGTGCTACTTTCATATGTCTGTATCTGTCGAATGCTGTCGATCTGTCGAAATGTGTATTACTATCTGTCGATTCATCGAGTGAACTGAATTCGTTAACCATTTCACCAGGCGCGCATGCATTTTTTTTTCTTCTAAGGGATCCAAGCTTCGGGGGGCAAGGTTCCAATACTACAAGCCACTATGTCTATATACTATTATTCTGCATTCGAAAACACGATAAATATTCCACTTACTTTTTCACAAAAACATGATACAGACAGAGTACAGATGAAGTGTAAGATCAGATTTATATTGATGATACATCAATATTTTCCCTGTTAATAACTACATTTAATGAGAAAGTCTGCAAATGTATGTTCACTTAGGAACTTTTGCGAGGAGTCCGCACCCGGTGGACACCCCGTGAGTACGCCTCTGCACTTGACTATACTTCGAATTATACTGCAAACAGTTGTATTTTAGTTTCCCCGTTTAGTTCATCGATATCATTAACACAAAGAAAATAGATGTTATAGATGCGTATTCTCAGTTCTCGCTTTATATCCGGACGTCTGCAAAAATCTACTCCTTTTCTTTCTTTCACGCATCCACCAAACTAACAATGATTTGTATTATAATATTTGCGCATAAAATGTATATCTCATACCTTCCATGTTCTCAAGTATTCATAGACAAAAACGGTTATTTTCTGCGAACAAATTGTCCAAACACAGTGCAAATGTCATCTATAGATTGTCCTGGTTCCGTCTGCGTGTACATAACAATGCGTCATAATCATACATTGCACATTAAGGATATCAATTAATCTTCCCAAATTCCTAGATATGCCTGGCAAAAGTTCCGCGTGTTGTAAGGATATTACATTTGTACTACCGACAAGGTGGTATCTTCCAACATTGAAGTTCAATAAACCCCAAATGTGTCGGATATAGTATTTGATTTCTTGTCTCATTGTTTGCGTCAGAGATGTCTTCTCAAGTTAGGATTTACGATACATACAGGATGAGTTGTATATATTGTTGCTGCCAGCTCTATATTAATCCCATATTTGTAAACGAATAAAAACAGTATTCTAATTATAACAATGTGCTCACAATTAATTTTATTCTTAATTGTTATACGTATTGTTGATTAAAAATGAAAATGTTGCTAAGTGAATTTTATTAATATTTTCTGTTGCGTGATATAGGAAGTGAGTGAAATATTGGAGGAATATAGTGTGCGTAGCAGATGATGTGCAGTGGCTTTGGATCGCCTGTGATAAGGTAAGGCATTTGCTATTTTAATTAACGCATTTTATATACTGTAATCCTAATTATTTTTATGTGAATGTGCTTACTACTTGTGTATTCAGTGGGACCGATGTTTTAATATGTATGGTCAAGCAGTGTCGAGCCTGGTCAGTGTGTGGATAGGTGACCATTTTTTGTAAATCGATAACATTTAACTTTGTAAACACGGATGAAGTAGAAGTATATTTATTTTATTTTTTACCTCAAATATGTAGGACACTTCTCCTTTGTACATCAATTATTATTATTAGTTCAACTTGTTTACAAGTTAAATGAAAAGAATAGTCGTTATCGTGTGATGATTGTGCTCATTAGGCTAAAGAAGACTCGTGATAAGAAAGAAAAGAAGAACGGTGCTCAAGTTTCGTCACAGCATATTCTCAAAAATTTACAGGCAAAATTCAGTGTTCTGCATGAAAAGGCATATTTGTACGAAAAAAAAAAAAATTCTGCAGACGACAGAATTAAATAAAGTAATACACATGTATTTTAGAGTTACTGGTGTAAAATCATTACAAGTGCTTTGCCAGGTGGCCAATAAAAAGCACGAATACTATTTAAGGGAGCCAAAACAGGAGAAAGCTGGGGGCCTGAGCGATAGCAAGAATGTGCGTCCAAAGTGAACAGGAGCGAAGGCGACGCGGGTATACGTATAAGCAAGGGTAGTGGAAACCAGTTAGTTTTCGAGTTTCAATAGCACTTGTCATGCATCCATACTAGTAGCGCCCCGCTTGTAAACATTAAGTACACTATGCAAGAATACACCGCCGGTGGAAAATAGTACCTAATACAGTTATCTTTCATATATACTGACTTATTTTACAGTAGTAACCCAACACTAGTAAACGTAAAATAAAAGTGTATAACTTTATATTTAATTCTATCGCCTGGCTTAGTTTTTCACCTGTAAGATGTACTTATTTAGAGCAAGTTTCTTAACTAGCAAATTAAACCGAGAACCACAGCAACCATATATATATTCTTATGATGTACTTTTCTTTGAGTGGTGTTCTCTGTCTATTGAATAACATTTTCTCAGTTTAATGCTAGCAAAAAACAAAACAAAATCAAAGTGTTTCTATATAAATTTAGTTCACCGTGTTGTAATATCACATGGAATTGAAAAACGAATAGTCGAACCTCTGCTATCTCGATCAAACTTCTCAGGATGATATACTGACTTACCGCAGAAGTTCGACTGAATACGTTTCTCAGTTCCATGGGAGAACCTGGAGAAGCAAAAGCCTGCGCAACGGAAAATACTAAATAAACTTGTAGAGCAGGTCAAGATGTATCATCATGCCAAGTTTCATTCAGATCAGAGAAGTTTGGCTGCAGCCATTTTCATTACAAAGCACAAAATGGATGGTCCCTAACCTCGAGAATCTTCACAATTGTCGACGAGTTGAACTGCACTCATCTGATCAAAATCAAACTTAAAATGACAGTTCACTTTCAACTGTTAAATAATATGATATGCAGGCTTCTGCTTTCCTAGTTACAGTCTATCCACTGTGGTATGCATATTAGTACAAATGTGAGAGTGCATATTTATTAAAGATTTGCTTCAAAAAGCGATGAAAGACATAGGCATTGCCGCGGGCGGTGATAACAAGATGCCGGAAAACGAACAAGCAGAAAGAATATGGGCTGAAGAAGTGTAAACGACGACGCGGCGGCCCGTAAAGGTGTTGCCGTCCTATTAAATGAATAATATCAAAAGAAAGAAAAAAAAAGTAAAAAATTTCGCGCTCGTAATCAAGACAGAAAGCAACTAAAGGAAATCTTTGTTTTACGTCCCACGTTATGCCGCTTAGGCTAAAAGAGGCGCTGATTATGAGAAATGATTGAAATGGTGGTGGAATGAAGAAAGTGGGAGGAAACGGGAGAACCCCGCGGTAACCCACCGCACATAGTTTTTGTCCACCATAAAGTTAACTTGGCGGGGGCTCAAGACAGAAAGACGGTTGGAAAAACAAATAAACGATGTTGCATCCCGTAAAAATGTTCGCGACCTATGAAATCAATATTTTTTCTTAAAGAAAAAAAAGAATTAAAAAGAGAAAAAAAGGTCAAAATTTCGCGCTCGCTTCGCTCGCGATCAGCAGAGAAAAGAGGACGTGACGCACCCCTAAAAGTGTTGGCGACCGATTGAATAAATATTGTGGGTAAAAAAAAAAAAAAAAAAAAAAAAAAAGTCAAAAATTTCGCGCTCGCTTCGCTCGCGATCAGCACAGAAAGAAGGACGTGACGCGCCCCTAAAGGTGTTGGCAACCGATTCAATACATATTGTCGGTAAAAAAAAAAAAAAAAAAAAAAAAAAAAAAAAAAAAAACGCTCGCTTCGCTCGCGATCGACATGAAAAAGGCAACGACGTGACGCCCCGTAAAATTGTCGGCGACCTATTCAATCAATATATTCGGTTGAAAAACAAAGTCAAAAGTTTCCCAATCGCTTCCCTCCCGATCGACATAAAAAAAAAGGCAACCCCTTCACCTCTCCTTATGCATTCATCAGTAAACATACAACCATAGATCACAATACCACTCACATCACCTATCAGTTCTCCACGTCCATCAAGATCCAATCATCGCCCTGGCCCTTTATGATGATACACAACATTACATGTTATTGTGTGCATTGCCCCGCGTTACAATACATGACCAAAAAAAAGAGAAAAAGAGCTGCACTGCCTTCAGTGTAGACATGTTCGTATTCGTAGAAAATGATTTTAGGTACACGATAGTACAGTAATCTATCTTCACATGCTTCAGATGTGAACGATACCTACACATGAAGAGGGCTCCCGAGGTTTCCTTTTCCAATAGGATGGAGCTCCACCACACTTGCAGAATGACGAGAAGTTATGTTAATAAATATATCCCAGAGTGTTTCGTAACTCGCCCTTGGTCCTAATGATGAAGCGTTCTTCAGATGGCCCCGATGTCTCCACACATGATACTATGCGACTTCTTTTCACGAGGCTCTCAAAGATCACGTTTGTGTCCTAACATTCTCTGCAGATATGACACAGCTGCGATAGCGGATCACAGAAGCCTTTCCTCTCCTTACAAGAGACGTGTTCATTCGAGTATGTGAGTAATTCGACTATCGATTAAATATCTCCCGTGTCACGATAGTAGTCACTTTCAATTCTTCTAACGAAGGTAAGAAAAAATGCTATACAAACTTCCTTTCGGTATATAAAGGATTAGGGGCCCAGAGAATATTTTCTTTCAAGAGGATACATTCTTTTTCGAACACCCTGTATATAGATCCTCTAATTATAACTGCAAACAAAATGTTGATTTTGCAATTGCTTCCATGAGAGAATATTCTGTGCACTTTCTTTCTGAAGGGCCGGGCCTAAACGTTTTCCTTAATCATTAAATTTAGTAGTTATCTACAATTACATAGTTTTCCATTGTTCTCAAAATAAAGATTTTTCTCTATGAATTGTTGAATGTTGCTAGGGATATTGAAGTAATTCTTTTTAGTGTTTTTTTCTTTACAATAATGTACTGAACGCCTGCATTAAGGAAGTTCGTGTGTCCATCTTGCAAAATGTTTCGTCTTTTTTCATGCCCACTAAGGTAAATATTCATTTTGCTCTTTTCTCTGTATGCAAACCACATTTCTTAAAGGCAACATTTTCATACAAATGTAGTACTAAAAACTTCTAATTGGCAACATCTGGGCTGCGAAGAGGAAAAAGAAAGAAATCTCGTACGTATTCGCGCGCAATTCGGAATTAGCCAATGAAAAGCACAAAAGCGGCCACCATCTCTCTCTCTTTCTTATTAACGGTTTTGTACTTTCTGCAGTTCTATCAGTGCTGCTAACCTCTTACTATATCATTGAATATGTATGTTTAGATATATATATATATATATATATATTTTTTTTTTTTACAAAAAATCATACTACTACGGAATAATATTAAATGCCTTTAAACCCTCATTTCTGTTTGCACTTTCTGTTACACTACCTTCCCCGAACTTCTTTCAAGTTATTAAGTGCAGAACGGGGAGTTATACATATTTACTTGCGCTTTGACAATATCTGCACATTGTGTAATAATAGGAGACGTATAAAATAAAACTATATACTAATACGTATATATATATATATATATATATATATATATATATATATATATACAGTACACATTCCACTATCCGAGGCTTTCCTTTTCTTTTCTTGCTGACGATAAATTACGCTTTTAGAAATGTTGTCTGAAAACAATAAGAATATGTGCAAAAAATACAATCAGAGGTAGAGGTCTTTAACAGGAAATAAGCAAGGGAGTTGAAAAATTTTTTATGCATGTAAAAAATATAGACATGAACCAACTTGTGAAATAAAAAGACCAGAAAACTACTCTTTCTAAATTATGTGTAAACTTTTTACCGAAAACGAAAGTTGCACGAAAGACTTTTTGTCCGTTTTTTGGCCTCCGGTGCTTGGGGTCCCTGATTCAATCCCAGCTCGTGCCGTGTGAACTTTGTCGTGC
>NW_027657574.1:0-24353 GCF_964235325.1 Thermobia domestica | reverse complement strand
GTCAAAAAAATAAAAATAAAAATATTTTCACGTAGCATATATGACGGACGATGACTTTCTTCTTATATACTCTTCCCTCTTCCCACCAGGTGAGGCATTGGGGCGAGTGTGAGGGGATATGGAGGCCGACTAGCCCGCAGCGGGAACTAATTCCCAATAAATACCGTGACGTTTAAATACGTAAAAAAGGTCAAAAAAATAAAAATAAAAATATTCTCGCGTAACATATATGACGGACGATGACTTTCTTCTTATATATTCTTCGTGCTCCCGCCAGGTGAGGTATTGGGGCGAGATTGAGGGGATATGGAGGCCGACTCGCCCGGAGCGGGAACTAATTCCGAATAAATATCGTGACGTTTAAATACGTAAAGAATTTAAAAAAATAAAAGTTAAAATATTTTCGCGTAACATATATGACGGACGATGACTTTCTTCTTATATATTCTTCGTGCTTCCCGCCAGGTGAGGTATTGGGGCGAGTGTGAGGGGATATGGAGGCCGACTCGCCCGGAGTGGGAACTAATTCCCAATAAATATCGTGACGTTTAAATACGTAAAGAATTTAAAAAAATAAAAGTAAAAATATTTTCGCGTAACATATATGACGGACGATGACTTTCTTCTTATATATTCTTCGTGCTTCCCGCCAGGTGAGGTAATGGGGCGAGTGTGAGGGGATATGGAGGCCGACTCGCCCGGAGCGGGAAGTAATTCCCAATAAATATCGCGACGTTTAAATACGTAAAAAAGTCAAAAAATAAAATTTAAAATATTTTCGCGTATCATATATAACGGACGATGACTTTCTTCTTATATATTCTTCGTGCTTCCCACCAGGTGAGGTATTGGGGCGAGATTGAGAGGATATGGAGGCCGACTCGCCCGGAGCGGGAACTAATTCCGAATAAATATCGTGACGTTTAAATACGTAAAGAATTTAAAAAAATAAAAGTTAAAATATTTTCGCGTAACATATATGACGGACGATGACTTTCTTTTTATATATTTTTCGTGCATCCCGCCAGGTGAGGTATTGGGGCGAGTGTGAGGGGATATGGAGGCCGACTAGCCCGGAGCGGGAACTAATTCCCAATAAATATCGTGACGTTTAAATACGTAAAGAATTTTAAAAAATAAAAGTTAAAATATTTTCGCGTATCATATATGACGGACGATGACTTTCTTCTTATATATTCTTCGTGCTTCCCGCCAGGTGAGGTATTGGGGCGAGTGTGAGGGGATATGGAGGCCGACTCGCCCGGAGCGGGAACTAATTCCCAATAAATATCGCGACGTTTAAATACGTAAAGAATTTTAAAAAAAAAAGTTAAAATATTTTCGAGTAACATATATGACGGACGATGACTTTCTTCTTATATATCCTTCCCTCTTCCCGCCAGGTGAGGCATTGGGGCGAGTGTGAGGGGATATGGAGGCCGACTAGCCCGAAGCGGGAATTAATTCCCAATAAATACCGTGACCTTTAAATACGTAAAAAAGGTCAAGAAAATAAAAATAAAAATATTTTCGCGTAACATATATGCCTGACGATGACTTTCTTCTTATATATTTTTGGTGCTTCCCGCCAGGTGAGGTATTGGGGCGAGATTGAGGGGATATGGAGGCCGACTCGCCCGGTGCGGGAACTAATTCCCAATAAATATCGTGACGTTTAAGTACGTAATGAATTTAAAAAAATAAAAGTTAAAATATTTTCGCGTAACATATATGACGGACGATGACTTTCTTCTTATAAGAGCTCCTTTCCAAATACCACTTAAGTCATATGTTTAAATTTTACAGCAAACACCAAAAACCAGGAAACACCAATGACTAAGGTGGACTTTGCAAAAAAACGTAGTTTTTGAGCCATTACACCAGTGAGACTTGACTGAGTTTTGCAGTTTATTCAACATTAATATGTGCATCTCACCCACAATATCATAATAAACATAAAAAGTTTAAAATTAAGAAAAACTGACTTAAGTGGTATTTGGAAAGGAGCTCTTCCCCGTGCTTCCCGCCAGGTGAGGTAATGGGGCGAGTGTGAGGGGATATGGAGGCCGACTCGCCCGGAGCGGGAACTAATTCCCAATAAATATCGCGACGTTTGAATACGTAAAAAAGTCAAAAAATAAAATTTAAAATATTTTCGCATATCTTATATGACGGACGATGACTTTCTTCTTATATATTCTTCGTGCTTTCCGCCAGGTGAGGTATTGGGGCGAGTGTGAGGGGATATGGAGGCCGACTCGCCCGGAGCGGGAACTAATTCCCAATAAATATCGTGACGTTTAAATACGTAAAGAATTTAAAAAAATAAAAGTTAAAATATTTTCGCGTAACATATATGACGGACGATGACTTTCTTCTTATATATTCTTCGTGCTTCCCGCCAGGTGAGGTATTGTGGCGAGTGTGAGGGGATATGGAGGCCGACTCGCCCGGAGCGGGAACTAATTCCCAATAAATATCGCGACGTTTAAATACGTAAAAAAGTCAAAAAATAAAATTTAAAATATTTTCGCGTATCATATATAACGGACGATGACTTTCTTCTTATATATTCTTCGAGCTTCCCGCCAGGTGAGGTATTGGGGCGAGATTCAGAGAATATGGAGGCCGACTCGCCCGGAGCGGGAACTAATTCCGAATAAATATCGTGACGTTTAAATACGTAAAGAATTTAAAAAAATAAAAGTTAAAATATTTTCGCGTAACATATATGACGGACGATGACTTTCTTCTTATATATTCTTCGTGCTTCCCGCCAGGTGAGGTATTGGGGCGAGTGTGAGGGGATACGGAGGCCGACTCGCCCGGAGCGGGAACTAATTCCGAATAAATATCGTGACGTTTAAATACGTAAAGAATTTAAAAAAATAAAAGTTAAAATATTTTCGCGTAACATATATGAATGACGATGACGTTCTTCTTATATATTCTTCGTGCTTCCCGCCAGGTGAGGTATTGGGGCGAGTGTGAGGGGATATGGAGGCCGACTCGCCCGGAGCGGGAACTAATTCCCAATATATATCGCGACGTTTAAATACGAAAAAAGGTCAAAAAATAAAATTTAAAATATTTTCGCGTATCATATATGACGGACGATGACTTTCTTCTTATATATTCTTCGTGCTTCCCGCCAGGTGAGGTATTGGGGCGAGTGTGAGGGGATATGAAGGCCGACTCGCCCGGAGCGGGAACAAATTCCCAATAAATATCGCGACGTTTAAATACGTAAAGAATTTTAAAAAATAAAATTTAAAATATTTTCGCGTAACATATATGACGGACGATGACTTTCTTTTTATATATTCTTCGTGCTTCCCGCCAGGTGAGGTATTGGGGCGAGTGTGAGGGGATATGGAGGCCGACTCGCCCGGAGCGGGAACTAATTCCCAATAAATATCGTGACGTTTAAATACGTAAAGAATTTTAAAAAATAAAAGTTAAAATATTTTCGCGTATCATATATGACGGACGATGACTTTCTTCTTATATATTCTTCGTGCTTCCCGCCAGGTGAGGTATTGGGGCGAGTGTGAGGGGTTATGGAGGACGACTCGCCCGGAGCGGGAACTAATTCCCAATAAATATCGCGACGTTTAAATACGTAAAGAATTTTAAAAAATAAAAGTTAAAATATTTTCGCGTAACATATATGACGGACGATGACTTTCTTCTTATATATCCTTCCCTCTTCCCGCCAGGTGAGGCATTGGGGCGAGTGTGAGGGGATATGGAGGCCGACTAGCCCGAAGCGGGAACTAATTCCTAATAAATACGGTGACCTTTAAATACGTAAAAAAGGTCAAGAAAATAAAAATAAAAATATTTTCGCGTAACATATATGACGGACGATGACTTTCTTCTTATATATTCTTCGTGCTTCCTGCCAGGTGAGGTATTGGGGCGAGATTGAGGGGATATGGAGGCCGACTCGCCCGGAGCGGGAACTAATTCCGAATAAATATCGTGACGTTTAAGTACATAATGAATTTAAAAAAATAAAAGTTAAAATATTTTCCCGTAACATATATGACGGACGATGACTTTCTTCTTATATATTCTTCGTGCTTCCCGCCAGGTGAGGTATTGGGGCGAGTGTGAGGGGATATGGAGGCCGACTCGCCCGGAGCGGGAACTAATTCCCAATAAATATCGCGACGTTTAAATACGTAAAAAAGTCAAAAAATAAAATTTAAAATATTTTCGCGTATCATATATGACGGACGATGACTTTATTCTTATATAATATTCGTGCTTCCCGCCAGGTGAGGTATTGGGGCGAGTATGAGGGGATATGGAGGCCGACTCGCCCGGAGCGGGAACTAATTCCCAATAAATATCGCGACGTTTAAATACGTAAAGAATTTTAAAAAATAAGAGTTAAAATATTTTCGCGTAACATATATGACGGACGATGACTTACTTTTTATATATTCTTCGTGCTTCCCGCCAGGTGAGGTATTGGGGCGAGTGTGAGGGGATATGGAGGCCGACTCGCCCGGAGCGGGAACTAATTCCCAATAAATATCGTGACGTTTAAATACGTAAAGAATTTTTAAAAATAAAAGTTAAAATATTTTCGCGTAACATATATGACGGACGATGACTTTCTTCTTATATACTCTTCGTGCTTCCCGCCAGGTGAGGTATTGGGGTGAGTGTGAGGGGATATGGAGGCCGACTCGCCCGGAGCGGGAACTAATTCCCAATAAATATCGCGACGTTTAAATACGTAAAAAAGTCAAAAAATAAAATTTAAAATATTTTCGCGTAACATATATGACGGACGATTACTTACTTTTTATATATTCTTCGTGCTTCCCGCCAGGTGAGGTATTGGGGCGAGTGTGAGGGGATATGGAGGCCGACTCGCCCGGAGCGGGAACTAATTCCCAATAAATATCGTGACGTTTAAATACGTAAAGAATTTTAAAAAATAAAAGTTAAAATATTTTCGCGTAACATATATGACGGACGATGACTTTCTTCTTATATATTATTCGTGCTTCCCGCCAGGTGAGGTATTGGGGCGAGTGTGAGGGGATATGGAGGCCGACTCGCCCGGAGCGGGAACTAATTCCCAATAAATATCGCGACGTTTAAGTACGTAAAAAAGTCAAAAAATAAAATTTAAAATATTTTCGCGTAACATATATGACGGACGATGACTTACTTTTTATATATTCTTCGTGCTTCCCGCCAGGTGAGGTATTGGGGCGAGTGTGAGGGGATATGGAGGCCGACTCGCCCGGAGCGGGAACTAATTCCCAATAAATATCGCGACGTTTAAATACGTAAAAAAGTCAAAGAATAAATTTTAAAATATTTTTGCGTATCATATATGACGGACGATGACTTTCTTCTTATATATTATTCGTGCTTCCCGCCAGGTGAGGTATTGGGGCGAGTGTGAGGGGATATGGAGGCCGACTCGCCCGGAGCGGGAACTAATTCCCAATAAATATCGCGACGTTTAAATACGTAAAAAAGTCAAAAAATAAAATTTAAAATATTTTCGCGTATCATATATGTCGGACGATGACTTTCTTCTTATATATTATTCGTGCTTCCCGCCAGGTGAGGTATTGGGGCGAGTGTGAGGGGATATGGAGGCCGACTCGCCCGGAGCGGGAACTAATTCCCAATAAATATCGCGACGTTTAAATACGTAAAGATTTTTAAAAAATAAAAGTTAAAATATTTTCGCGTAACATATATGACGGACGATGACTTACTTTTTATATATTCTTCGTGCTTCCCGCCAGGTGAGGTATTAGGGCGAGTGTGAGGGGATATGGTGGCCGACTCGCCCGGAGCGGGAACTAATTCCCAATAAATATCGTGACGTTTAAATACGTAAAGAATTTTAAAAAATAAAAGTTAAAATATTTTCGCGTAACATATATGACGGACGATGACTTTCTTCTTATATATTCTTCGTGCTTCCCGCCAGGAGAGGTATTGAGGCGAGTGTGAGGATATATGGTGGCCGACTCGCCCGGTGCGGGAACTAATTCCCAATAAATATCGTGACGTTTAAATACGTAAAAAAGTCAAAAAAATAAAAATAAAATTATTTTCACGTAGCATATATGACGGACGATGACTTTCTTCTTATATACTCTTCCCTCTTCCCACCAGGTGAGGCATTGGGGCGAGTGTGAGGGGATATGGAGGCCGACTAGCCCGCAGCGGGAACTAATTCCCAATAAATACCGTGACGTTTAAATACGTAAAAAAGGTCAAAAATAAAAATATTTTCGCGTAACATATATGACGGACGATGACTTTCTTCTTATATATTCTTCGTGCTTCCCGCCAGGTGAGGTATTGGGGCGAGATTGAGGGGATATGGAGGCCGACTCGCCCGGAGCGGGAACTAATTCCGAATAAATATCGTGACGTTTAAATACGTAAAGAATTTAAAAAAATAAAAGTTAAAATATTTTCGCGTAACATATATGACGGACGATGACTTTCTTCTTATATATTCTTCGTGCTTCCCGGCAGGTGAGGTATTGGGGCGAGTGTGAGGGGATATGGAGGCCGACTCGCCCGGAGTGGGAACTAATTCCCAATAAATATCGTGACGTTTAAATACGTAAAGAATTTAAAAAAATAAAAGTAAAAATATTTTCGCGTAACATATATGACGGACGATGACTTTCTTCTTATATATTCTTCGTGCTTCCCGCCAGGTGAGGTAATGGGGCGAGTGTGAGGGGATATGGAGACCGACTCGCCCGGAGCGGGAAGTAATTCCCAATAAATATCGCGACGTTTAAATACGTAAAAAAGTCAAAAAATAAAATTTAAAATATTTTCGCGTATCATATATAACGGACGATGACTTTCTTCTTATATATTCTTCGTGCTTCCCACCAGGTGAGGTATTGGGGCGAGATTGAGAGGATATGGAGGCCGACTCGCCCGGAGCGGGAACTAATTCCGAATAAATATCGTGACGTTTAAATACGTAAAGAATTTAAAAAAATAAAAGTTAAAATATTTTCGCGTAACATATATGACGGACGATTACTTTCTTTTTATATATTCTTCGTGCTTCCCGCCAGGTGAGGTAATGGGGCGAGTGTGAGGGGATATGGAGGCCGACTCGCCCGGAGCGGGAACTAATTCCCAATAAATATCGCGACGTTTAAATACGTAAAGAATTTTAAAAAATAAAAGTTAAAATATTTTCGCGTAACATATATGACGGACGATGACTTTCTTTTTATATATTCTTCGTGCATCCCGCCAGGTGAGGTATTGGGGCGAGTGTGAGGGGATATGGAGGCCGACTAGCCCGGAGCGGGAACTAATTCCCAATAAATATCGTGACGTTTAAATACGTAAAGAATTTTAAAAAATAAAAGTTAAAATATTTTCGCGTATCATATATGACGGACGATGACTTTCTTCTTATATATTCTTCGTGCTTCCCGCCAGGTGAGGTATTGGGGCGAGTGTGAGGGGATATGGAGGCCGACTCGCCCGGAGCGGGAACTAATTCCCAATAAATATCGCGACGTTTAAATACGTAAAGAATTTTAAAAAAAAAAGTTAAAATATTTTCGCGTAACATATATGACGGACGATGACTTTCTTCTTATATATCCTTCCCTCTTCCCGCCAGGTGAGGCATTGGGGCGAGTGTGAGGGGATATCGAGGCCGACTAGCCCGAAGCGGGAATTAATTCCCAATAAATACCGTGACCTTTAAATACGTAAAAAAGGTCAAGAAAATAAAAATAAAAATATTTTCGCGTAACATATATGCCTGACGATGACTTTTTTTTATATATTTTTGGTGCTTCCCGCCAGGTGAGGTATTGGGGCGAGATTGAGGGGATATGGAGGCCGACTCGCCCGGTGCGGGAACTAATTCCGAATAAATATCGTGACGTTTAAGTACGTAATGAATTTAAAAAAATAAAAGTTAAAATATTTTCGCGTAAAATATATGACGGACGATGACTTTCTTCTTATATATTCTTCGTGCTTCCCGCCAGGTGAGGTATTGGGGCGAGTGTGAGGGGATATGGAGGCCGACTCGCCCGGAGCGGGAACTAATTCCCAATAAATATCGCGACGTTTAAATACGTAAAAAAGTCAAAGAATAAAATTTAAAATATTTTCGCGTATCATATATGACGGACGATGACTTTCTTCTTATATATTATTCGTGCTTCCCGCCAGGTGAGGTATTGGGGCGAGTGTGAGGGGATATGGAGGCCGACTCGCCCGGTGCGGGAACTAATTCCGAATAAATATCGTGACGTTTAAGTACGTAATGAATTTAAAAAAATAAAAGTTAAAATATTTTCGCGTAAAATATATGACGGACGATGACTTTCTTCTTATATATTCTTCGTGCTTCCCGCCAGGTGAGGTATTGGGGCGAGTGTGAGGGGATATGGAGGCCGACTCGCCCGGAGCGGGAATTAATTCCCAATAAATATCGCGACGTTTAAATACGTAAAAAAGTCAAAGAATAAAATTTAAAATATTTTCGCGTATCATATATGACGGACGATGACTTTCTTCTTATATATTATTCGTGCTTCCCGCCAGGTGAGGTATTGGGGCGAGTGTGAGGGGATATGGAGGCCGACTCGCCCGGAGCGGGAACTAATTCCCAATAAATATCGTGATGTTTAAATACGTAAAGAATTTTAAAAAATAAAAATTAAAATATTTTCGCGTAACATATATGACGGACGATGACTTTCTTCTTATATACTCTTCGTGCTTCCCTAAAGGTGAGGTATTGGGGCGAGTGTGAGGGGATATGGAGGCCGACTCGCCCGGAGCGGGAACTAATTCCCAATAAATATCGCGACGTTTAAATACGTAAAAAAGTCAAAAAATAAAATTTAAAATATTTTCGCGTAACATATATGACGGACGATGACTTACTTTTTATATATTCTTCGTGCTTCCCGCCAGGTGAGGTATTGGGGCGAGTGTGATGGGATATGGAGGCCGACTCGCCCGGAGCGGGAACTAATTCCCAATAAATATCGTGACGTTTAAATACGTAAAGAATTTTAAAAAATAAAAATTAAAATATTTTCGCGTAACATATATGACGGACGATGCCTTTCTTCTTATATATTCTTCGTGCTTCCCGCCAGGTGAGGTATTGGGGCGAGTGTGAGGGGATATGGAGGCCGACTCGCCCGGAGCGGGAACTAATTCCCAATAAATATCGCGACGTTTAAATAGGTAAAAAAGTCAAAAAATAAAATTTAAAATATTTTCGCGTATCATATATGACGGACGATGACTTTCTTCTTATATATTATTCGTGCTTCCCGCCAGGTGAGGTATTGGGGCGAGTGTGAGGGGATATGGAGGCCGACTCCCCGGAGCGGGAACTAATTCCCAATAAAAATCCGACGTTTAAATACGTAAAGAATTTTAAAAAATAAAAGTTAAAATATTTTCGCGTAACATATATGACGGACGATGACTTACTTTTTATATATTCTTCGTGCTTCACGCCAGGTGAGGTATTGGGGCGAGTGTGAGGGGATATGGAGGCCGACTCGCCCGGAGCGGGAACTAATTCCCAATAAATATCGTGACGTTTAAATACGTAAAGAATTTTAAAAAATATAAGTTAAAATATTTTCGCGTAACATATATGACGGACAATGACTTTCTTCTTATATACTCTTCGTGCTTCCCGCCAGGTGAGGTATTGGGGCGAGTGTGAGGGGATATGGAGGCCGACTCGCCCGGAGCGGGAACTAATTCCCAATAAATATCGCGACGTTTAAATACGTAAAAAAGTCAAAAAATAAAATTTAAAATATTTTTGCGTAACATATATGACGGACGATGACTTTCTTCTTATATATTCTTCGTGCTTCCCGCCAGGTGAGGTATTGGGGCGAGTGTGAGGGGATATGGAGGCCGACTCGCCCGGAGCGGGAACTAATTCCCAATAAATATCGTGACGTTTAAATACGTAAAGAATTTTAAAAAATAAAAGTTAAAATATTTTCGCGTAACATATATGACGGACGATGACTTTCTTCTTATATATTCTTCGTGCTTCCCGCCAGGTGAGGTATTGGGGCGAGTGTGAGGGGATATGGAGGCCGACTCGCCCGGAGCGGGAACTAATTCCCAATAAATATCGTGACGTTTAAATACGTAAAGAATTTTAAAAAATAAAAGTTAAAATATTTTCGCGTAACATATATATATATATATATTTTTTTTTTAAGCCTCCACTTTCCCCTGCCTTGGCCGATTTCTTACGGTCTTGTTATAGGGCAGTCGCAACTTGCCTCTGCCTTTTTTTCTCTCTCATATACTCTTTTATTTCAGTTTTTTCTCTCTCTTGCTATTCGGCTTTCGTCCTCGACAGATTTGAGGTGAGGCTCTGTTTTATGGCATGGTACCTAATTATATAAACCATGCCTTATTTTCTTCTTTTTTTAAAATTACTATTTATAGATTATTACAATTATTATTATTTTTTTTTTACAAAAGTACATACACAGACGATCACAGACATAAAACCTGAAAAGAGACAAAGCTGAAAAGATACTAAAAATAAAAAATGATTAATATAATATATAAAAGTGATAGTTATAATAGTAAAAACACAAAAATTTCCTTCTCGTTTATTAGGAAATCGGTACTCCAGACTTCCTAAAAGTTTTTCTTCTTGTTTGTTAGGAAATCGGTACTCCAGATTTCCCCAAAATTTTCTCATATTAACTTATCTTTATTGTTTATTTACTTTTTATCTAGATTTGAATTTTGCCTCTTGACAGAACACAAACACTACACATTCTGCACTACAACACTACACTAACACTAAAACACTAAGCAGATAAAGTGTTTAGCTCTTGGCTTCCTCAGAGCTGATTGTTTTATTTGATATCAAATCTATTTAATTTTATTTTTATTTTTAGTGTATCACACAAAATTTATCTTCTTCTTCTTCTTTCTTCTCGTCTTTCTTTCCAAAGGTTTTCCAAAACATGCCTTGCCAGAGTACTAAATTTTTCTAGTTTACGTTCTTCTTCTATGATCGTTTTTATGCTATTTTCTTCCAGTTCATTCCTTATTTCTTTTATTGTATTGTTTGTTATATATCTGTCGCAAGACCAGAAAATATGTTCCGGAGTGTGAAGATCACCACAAAAGCATTTATCATCGTTTTGTAAGTTTAGTCTTTTAAAATGTGTTTTAAATGGTCCATGTCCTGATATATATTCTATCACATCTTTACTTATATTTGCCATCCTTTCTCTTGTTTTTAAATCTGGTATAATATTTCTAGTCCTGGCACCTTTCCTGGAATTTTTCCATTCTTCTTCCCATTTTGTTCGAATGATTCTTTCAATATCGTCATCGCAGCTTGGTATTTCTCCTGTGATTTCTAATATCTTCGTCATTTCTTTATTTTGGATCCAAGTCTTGATACATTTTCTTAATATTTGGAGATGTATCGGTTCTTCATATGTAAGTAATTTCAGTACTTCGGCTGGGATTGTCTTCATTATGTTGTTTACCCTTATTAAAATAAGTCTCTGTACTCTTGTCAATGTTTCTTTTAGTTTAATGTTCATAAAAATTCGGTGCCCCCATATGCCCACGCAGTACTGTAAGATTGCCATTAAAATTGTCTTGTTATATAATTTGAAAATCTTCTTGTCCAATCTAAAGTCCTTTGTTGCAACTGTTAGTAATTTGTTGGCTACCTTTTTTGCTTTTTCTGTTATTTCTGTTACATGTTTATGAAAGTTTAATTTTTTATCGATCCATACTCCAAGATATTTGAATTCATTTACGTGTTCAATTTTTTTATCATTAATTTTTATTATTGGATCCCTCTTTAAGATTTGACCAAAGACCGTGTATTTAGTTTTACTTGCTGATAAATTTAACTTATTTTCTTTGCACCAATTATCTAATTCTGTTAATACTATTTTCCCTTTTGTTTCTATTTCATTTCTTGATGATGCTGAAAATACAACTGCCAGATCATCACCATAACCCACAACACCGATTGTTTCTTGCATATTATTTAAGTGATTTAAACATGGCTGTAGTGTAACATCCCACATTAAGGGTCCGAGTATCGAGCCTTGTGGGCAGCCTTTTGTGCTTATTGTTTTAATGGTTTCTCCCGGTGTTTGTATTTGTATTTGTCTTCCGCTACAGTAATCTAACATTATATTATACAGTGTTTTACTGATGTTCATTTTCTTTAATTCGTTGAAGAAAGCTGGCCACCATAAATTATCAAATGCTCCACTTATGTCAGCGTAAATCACTACTTGATATTTTTCTACTTTTCCCTCTTCTATCAGGTCTATCATTCTTTTAATAGCTGTTTCTGTGTTTTTTCCTTTCCTAAAACCATATTGTAATAAGTCATTTTCTAAAACTCTCGTCCGATTAACATATATGACGGACGATGACTTTCTTCTTATATACTCTTCGTGCTTCCCGCCAGGTGAGGTATTGGGGCGAGTGTGAGGGGATATGGAGGCCGACTCGCCCGGAGCGGAAACTAATTTCCAATAAATATCGCGACGTTTAAATACGTAAAAAAGTCAAAAAATAAATTTTAAAATATTTTCGCGTATCATATATGACGGACGATGACTTTCTTCTTATATATTCCTCGTGCCTCCCGCCAGGTGAAGTATTCGGGCGAGTGTGAGGGGATATGGAGGCCGACTCGCCCGCAGCGGGAACTAATTCCCAATAAATATCGTGACGTTTAAATACGTAAAGAATTTTAAAAAATAAAAGTTAAAATATTTTCGCGTAATATATATGACGGACGATGACTTTCTTCTTATATATCCTTCCCTCTTCCCGCCAGGTGAGGCATTGGGGCGAGTGTGAGAGGATATGGAGGCCGACTAGCCCGAAGCGGGAACTAATTCCCAATAAATACCGTGACCTTTAAATACGTAAAAAAGGTCAAGAAAATAAAAATAAAAATATTTTCGCGTAACATATATGCCTCACGATGACTTTCTTCTTATATATTTTTGGTGCTTCCCGCCAGGTGAGGTATTGGGGCGAGATTGAGGGGTATGGAGGCCGACTCGCCCGGAGCGGGAACTAATTCCGAATAAATATCGTGACGTTTAAGTACGTAATGAATTTAAAAAAATAAAAGTTAAAATATTTTCGCGTAACATATATGACGGACGATGACTTTCTTCTTATATATTCTTCGTGCTTCCCGCCAGGTGAGGTATTGGGGCGAGTGTGAGGGGATATGGAGGCCGACTCGCCCGGAGCGGGAACTAATTCCCAATAAATATCGCGACGTTTAAATACGTAAAAAAGTCAAAGAATAAAATTTAAAATATTTTCGCGTATCATATATGACGGACGATGACTTTCTTCTTATATATTATTTGTGCTTCCCGCCAGGTGAGGTATTGGGGCGAGTGTGAGGGGATATGGAGGCCGACTCGCCCGGAGCGGGAACTAATTCCCAATAAAAATCGCGAGGTTTAAATACGTAAAGAATTTTAAAAACTAAAAGTTAAAATATTTTCGCGTAACATATATGACGGACGATGACTTACTTTTTATATATTCTTCGTGTTTCCCGCCAGGTGAGGTATTGGGGCGAGTGTGAGGGGATATGGAGGCCGACTCTCCCGGAGCGGGAACTAATTCCCAATAAATATCGTGACGTTTAAATACGTAAAGAATTTTAAAAAATAAAAGTTAAAATATTTTCGCGTAACATATATGACGGACGATGACTTTCTTCTTATATATTATTCGTGCTTCCCGCCAGGTGAGGTATTGGGGCGAGTGTGAGGGGATATGGAGGCCGACTCGCCCGGAGCGGGAACTAATTCCCAATAAATATCGCGACGTTTAAATACGTAAAAAAGTCAAAAAATAAAATTTAAAATATTTTCGCGTAACATATATGACGGACGATGACTTTATTCTTATATATTATTCGTGCTTCCCGCCAGGTGAGGTATTGGGGCGAGTGTGAGGGGATATGGAGGCCGACTCGCCCGGAGCGGGAACTAATTCCCAATAAATATCGTGACGTTTAAATACGTAAAGAATTTTAAAAAATAAAAGTTAAAATATTTTCGCGTAACATATATGACGGACGATGACTTTCTTCTTATATATTCTTCGTGCTTCCCGCCAGGTGAGGTATTGGGGCGAGTGTGAGGGGATATGGAGGCCGACTCGCCCGGAGCGGGAACTAATTCCCAATAAATATCGCGACGTTTAAATACGTAAAAAAGTCAAAAAATAAAATTTAAAATATTTTCGCGTATCATATATGACGGACGATGACTTTCTTCTTATATATTATTCGTGCTTCCCGCCAGGTGAGGTATTGGGGCGAGTGTGAGGGGATATGGAGGCCGACTCGCCCGGAGCGGGAACTAATTCCCAATAAATATCGCGACGTTTAAATAGGTAAAGAATTTTAAAAAATAAAAGTTAAAATATTTTCGCGTAACATATATGACGGACGATGACTTACTTTTTTATATATTCTTCGTGCTTCCCGCCAGGTGAGGTATTGGGGCGAGTGTGAGGGGATATGGAGGCCGACTCGCCCGGAGCGGGAACTAATTCCCAATAAATATCGTGACGTTTAAATACGTAAAGAATTTTAAAAAATAAAAGTTAAAATATTTTCGCGTAACATATATGACGGACGATGACTTTCTTCTTATATACTATTCGTGCTTCCCGCCAGGTGAGGTATTGGGGCGGGTGTGAGGGGATATGGAGGCTGACTCGCCCGGAGTGGGAACTAATTCCCAATAAATATCGTGACGTTTAAATACGTAAAGAATTTAAAAAAATAAAAGTAAAAATATTTTCGCGTAACATATATGACGGACGATGACTTTCTTCTTATATATTCTTCGTGCTTCCCGCCAGGTGAGGTAATGGGGCGAGTGTGAGGGGATATGGAGGCCGACTCGCCCGGAGCGGGAACTAATTCCCAATAAATATCGCGACGTTTAAATACGTAAAAAAGTCAAAAAATAAAATTTATAATATTTTCGCGTATCATATATAACGGACGATGACTTTCTTCTTATATATTCTTCGTGCTTCCCGCCAGGTGAGGTATTGGGGCGAGATTGAGAGGATATGGAGGCCGACTCGCCCGGAGCGGGAACTAATTCCGAATAAATATCGTGACGTTTAAATACGTAAAGAATTTAAAAAAATAAAAGTTAAAATATTTTCGCGTAACATATATGACGGACGATTACTTTCTTTTTATATATTCTTCGTGCTGCCCGCCAGGTGAGGTAATGGGGCGAGTGTGAGGGGATATGGAGGCCGACTCGCCCGGAGCGAGAACTAATTCCCAATAAATATCGCGACGTTTAAATACGTAAAGAATTTTAAAAAATAAAAGTTAAAATATTTTCGCGTAACATATATGACGGACGATGACTTTCTTTTTATATATTCTTCGTGCATTTCGCCAGGTGAGGTATTGGGGCGAGTGTGAGGGGATATGGTGGCCGACTAGCCCGGAGCGGGAACTAATTCCCAATAAATATCGTGACGTTTAAATACGTAAAGAATTTTAAAAAATAAAAGTTAAAATATTTTCGCGTATTATATATGACGGACGATGACTTTCTTCTTATATATTCTTCGTGCTTCCCGCCAGGTGAGGTATTGGGGCGACTGTGAGGGGATATGGAGGCCGACTCGCCCGGAGCGGGAACTAATTCCCAATAAATATCGCGACGTTTAAATACGTAAAGAATTTAAAAAAAAAAAAGTTAAAATATTTTCGCGTAACATATATGACGGACGATGACTTTCTTCTTATATATCCTTCCCTCTTCCCGCCAGGTGAGGCATTGGGGCGAGTGTGAGGGGATATGGAGGCCGACTAGCCCGAAGCGGGAATTTATTCCCAATAAATACCGTGACCTTTAAATACGTAAAAAAGGTCAAGAAAATAAAAATAAAAATATTTTCGCGTAACATATATGCCTGACGATGACTTTCTTCTTATATATTTTTGGTGCTTCCCGCCAGGTGAGGTATTGGGGCGAGATTGAGGGGATATGGAGGCCGGCTCGCCCGGTGCGGGAACTAATTCCGAATAAATATCGTGACGTTTAAGTACGTAATGAATTTAAAAAAATAAAAGTTAAAATATTTTCGCGTAAAATATATGACGGACGATGACTTTCTTCTTATATATTCTTCGTGCTTCCCGCCAGGTGAGGTATTGGGGCGAGTGTGAGGGGATATGGAGGCCGACTCGCCCGGAGCGGGAACTAATTCCCAATAAATATCGCGACGTTTAAATACGTAAAAAAGTCAAAGAATAAAATTTAAAATATTTTCGCGTATCATATATGACGGACGATGACTTTCTTCTTATATATTATTCGCGCTTCCCGCCAGGTGAGGTATTGGGGCGAGTGTGAGGGGATATGGAGGCCGACTCGCCCGGAGCGGGAACTAATTCCCAATAAATATCGTGATGTTTAAATACGTAAAGAATTTTAAAAAATAAAAGTTAAAATATTTTCGCGTAACATATATGCCTGACGATGACTTTCTTCTTATATATTTTTGGTGCTTCCCGCCAGGTGAGGTATTGGGGCGAGTGTGAGGGGATATGGAGGCCGACTCGCCCGGTGCGGGAACTAATTTCGAATAAATATCGTGACGTTTAAGTACGTAATGAATTTAAAAAAATAAAAGTTAAAATATTTTCGCGTAAAATATATGACGGACGATGACTTTCTTCTTATATATTCTTCGTGCTTCCCGCCAGGTGAGGTATTGGGGCGAGTGTGAGGGGATATGGAGGCCGACTCGCCCGGAGCGGGAACTAATTCCCAATAAATATCGCGACGTTTAAATACGTAAAAAAGTCAAAGAATAAAATTTAAAATATTTTCGCGTATCATATATGACGGACGATGACTTTCTTCTTATATATTCTTCGTGCTTCCCGCCAGGTGAGGTATTGGGGCGAGTGTGAGGGGATATGGAGGCCGACTCGCCCGGAGCGGGAACTAATTCCCAATAAGAATCGCGACGTTTAAATACGTAAAGAATTTTAAAAACTAAAAGTTAAAATATTTTCGCGTAACATATATGACGGACGATGACTTACTTTTTATATATTCTTCGTGTTTCCCGCCAGGTGAGGTATTGGGGCGAGTGTGAGGGGATATGGAGGCCGACTCTCCCGGAGCGGGAACTAATTCCCAATAAATATCGTGACGTTTAAATACGTAAAAAAGTCAAAAAATAAAATTTATAATATTTTCGCGTATCATATATAACGGACGATGACTTTCTTCTTATATATTCTTCGTGCTTCCCGCCAGGTGAGGTATTGGGGCGAGTGTGAGGGGATATGGAGGCCGACTCGCCCGGAGCGGGAACTAATTCCCAATAAATATCGCGACGTTTAAATACGTAAAAAAGTCAAAAAATAAAATTTAAAATATTTTCGCGTAACATATATGACGGACGATGACTTTATTCTTATATATTATTCGTGCTTCCCGCCAGGTGAGGTATTGGGGCGAGTGTGAGGGGATATGGAGGCCGACTCGCCCGGAGCGGGAACTAATTCCCAATAAATATCGTGACGTTTAAATACGTAAAGAATTTTAAAAAATAAAAGTTAAAATATTTTCGCGTAACATATATGACGGACGATGACTTTCTTCTTATATATTCTTCGTGCTTCCCGCCAGGTGAGGTATTGGGGCGAGTGTGAGGGGATATGGAGGCCGACTCGCCCGGAGCGGGAACTAATTCCCAATAAATATCGCGACGTTTAAATACGTAAAAAAGTCAAAAAATAAAATTTAAAATATTTTCGCGTATCATATATGACGGACGATGACTTTCTTCTTATATATTATTCGTGCTTCCCGCCAGGTGAGGTATTGGGGCGAGTGTGAGGGGATATGGAGGCCGACTCGCCCGGAGCGGGAACTAATTCCCAATAAATATCGCGACGTTTAAATAGGTAAAGAATTTTAAAAAATAAAAGTTAAAATATTTTCGCGTAACATATATGACGGACGATGACTTACTTTTTATATATTCTTCGTGCTTCCCGCCAGGTGAGGTATTGGGGCGAGTGTGAGGGGATATGGAGGCCGACTCGCCCGGAGCGGGAACTAATTCCCAATAAATATCGTGACGTTTAAATACGTAAAGAATTTTAAAAAATAAAAGTTAAAATATTTTCGCGTAACATATATGACGGACGATGACTTTCTTCTTATATACTATTCGTGCTTCCCGCCAGGTGAGGTATTGGGGCGGGTGTGAGGGGATATGGAGGCCGACTCGCCCGGAGTGGGAACTAATTCCCAATAAATATCGTGACGTTTAAATACGTAAAGAATTTAAAAAAATAAAAGTAAAAATATTTTCGCGTAACATATATGACGGACGATGACTTTCTTCTTATATATTCTTCGTGCTTCCCGCCAGGTGAGGTAATGGGGCGAGTGTGAGGGGATATGGAGGCCGACTCGCCCGGAGCGGGAACTAATTCCCAATAAATATCGCGACGTTTAAATACGTAAAAAAGTCAAAAAATAAAATTTATAATATTTTCGCGTATCATATATAACGGACGATGACTTTCTTCTTATATATTCTTCGTGCTTCCCGCCAGGTGAGGTATTGGGCCGAGATTGAGAGGATATGGAGGCCGACTCGCCCGGAGCGGGAACTAATTCCAAATAAATATCGTGACGTTTAAATACGTAAAGAATTTAAAAAAATAAAAGTTAAAATATTTTCGCGTAACATATATGACGGACGATTACTTTCTTTTTATATATTCTTCGTGCTTCCCGCCAGATGAGGTAATGGGGCGAGTGTGAGGGGATATGGAGGCCGACTCGCCCGGAGCGGGAACTAATTCCCAATAAATATCGCGACGTTTAAATACGTAAAGAATTTTAAAAAATAAAAGTTAAAATATTTTCGCGTAACATATATGACGGACGATGACTTTCTTTTTATATATTCTTCGTGCATCCCGCCAGGTGAGGTATTGGGGCGAGTGTGAGGGGATATGGAGGCCGACTAGCCCGGAGCGGGAACTAATTCCCAATAAATATCGTGACGTTTAAATACGTAAAGAATTTTAAAAAATAAAAGTTAAAATATTTTCGCGTATCATATATGACGGACGATGACTTTCTTCTTATATATTCTTCGTGCTTCCCGCCAGGTGAGGTATTGGGGCGACTGTGAGGGGATATGGAGGCCGACTCGCCCGGAGCGGGAACTAATTCCCAATAAATATCGCGACGTTTAAATACGTAAAGAATTTTTAAAAAAAAAAGTTAAAATATTTTCGCGTAACATATATGACGGACGATGACTTTCTTCTTATATATCCTTCCCTCTTCCCGCCAGGTGAGGCATTGGGGCGAGTGTGAGGGGATATGGAGGCCGACTAGCCCGAAGCGGGAATTAATTCCCAATAAATACCGTGACCTTTAAATACGTAAAAAAGGTCAAGAAAATAAAAATAAAAATATTTTCGCGTAACATATATGCCTGACGATGACTTTCTTCTTATATATTTTTGGTGCTTGCCGCCAGGTGAGGTATTGGGGCGAGATTGAGGGGATATGGAGGCCGGCTCGCCCGGTGCGGGAACTAATTCCGAATAAATATCGTGACGTTTAAGTACGTAATGAATTTAAAAAAATAAAAGTTAAAATATTTTCGCGTAAAATATATGACGGACGATGACTTTCTTCTTATATATTCTTCGTGCTTCCCGCCGGGTGAGGTATTGGGGCGAGTGTGAGGGGATATGGAGGCCGACTCGCCCGGAGCGGGAACTAATTCCCAATAAATATCGTGATGTTTAAATACGTAAAGAATTTTAAAAAATAAAAGTTAAAATATTTTCGCGTAACATATATGACGGACGATGACTTTCTTCTTATATACTCTTCGTGCTTCCCGAAAGGTGAGGTATTGGGGCGAGTGTGAGGGGATATGGAGGCCGACTCGCCCGGAGCGGGAACTAATTCCCAATAAATATCGCGACGTTTAAATACGTAAAAAAGTCAAAAATAAAATTTAAAATATTTTCGCGTAACATATATGACGGACGATGACTTACTTTTTATATATTCTTCGTGCTTCCCGCCAAGTGAGGTATTGGGGCGAGTGTGATGGGATATGGAGGCCGACTCGCCCGGAGCGGGAACTAATTCCCAATAATATCGTGACGTTTAAATACGTAAAGAATTTTAAAAAATAAAAATTAAAATATTTTCGCGTAACATATATGACGGACGATGCCTTTCTTCTTATATATTCTTCGTGCTTCCCGCCAGGTGAGGTATTGGGGCGAGTGTGAGGGGATATGGAGGCCGACTCGCCCGGAGCGGGAACTAATTCCCAATAAATATCGCGACGTTTAAATAGGTAAAAAAGTCAAAAAATAAAATTTAAAATATTTTCGCGTATCATATATGACGGACGATGACTTTCTTCTTATATATTATTCGTGCTTCCCGCCAGGTGAGGTATTGGGGCGAGTGTGAGGGGATATGGAGGCCGACTCCCCGGAGCGGGAACTAATTCCCAATAAATATCGCGACGTTTAAATACGTAAAGAATTTTAAAAAATAAAAGTTAAAATATTTTCGCGTAACATATATGACGGACGATGACTTACTTTTTATATATTCTTCGTGCTTCACGCCAGGTGAGGTATTGGGGCGAGTGTGAGGGGATATGGAGGCCGACTCGCCCGGAGCGGGAACTAATTCCCAATAAATATCGTGACGTTTAAATACGTAAAGAATTTTAAAAAACAAAAGTTAAAATATTTTCGCGTAACATATATGACGGACAATGACTTTCTTCTTATATACTCTTCGTGCTTCCCTCCAGGTGAGGTATTGGGGCGAGTGTGAGGGGATATGGAGGCCGACTCGCCCGGAGCGGGAACTAATTCCCAATAAATATCGCGACGTTTAAATACGTAAAAAAGTCAAAAAATAAAATTTAAATATTTTTGCGTAACATATATGACGGACGATGACTTTCTTCTTATATATTCTTCGTGCTTCCCGCCAGGTGAGGTATTGGGGCGAGTGTGAGGGGATATGGAGGCCGACTCGCCCGGAGCGGGAACTAATTCCCAATAAATATCGCGACGTTTAAATACGTAAAAAAGTCAAAAAATAAAATTTAAAATATTTTCGCGTATCATATATGTCGGACGATGACTTTCTTCTTATATATTATTCGTGCTTCCCGCCAGGTGAGGTATTGGGGCGAGTGTGAGGGGATATGGAGGCCGACTCGCCCGGAGCGGGAACTAATTCCCAATAAATATCGCGACGTTTAAATACGTAAAGATTTTTAAAAAATAAAAGTTAAAATATTTTCGCGTAACATATATGACGGACGATGACTTACTTTTTATATATTCTTCGTGCTTCCCGCCAGGTGAGGTATTAGGGCGAGTGTGAGGGGATATGGTGGCCGACTCGCCCGGAGCGGGAACTAATTCCCAATAAATATCGTGACGTTTAAATACGTAAAGAATTTTAAAAAATAAAAGTTAAAATATTTTCGCGTAACATATATGACGGACGATGACTTTCTTCTTATATATTCTTCGTGCTTCCCGCCAGGAGAGGTATTGAGGCGAGTGTGAGGATATATGGTGGCCGACTCGCCCGGTGCGGGAACTAATTCCCAATAAATATCGTGACGTTTAAATACGTAAAAAAGTCAAAAAAATAAAAATAAAAATATTTTCACGTAGCATATATGACGGACGATGACTTTCTTCTTATATACTCTTCCCTCTTCCCACCAGGTGAGGCATTGGGGCGAGTGTGAGGGGATATGGAGGCCGACTAGCCCGCAGCGGGAACTAATTCCCAATAAATACCGTGACGTTTAAATACGTAAAAAAGGTCAAAAAAATAAAAATAAAAATATTTTCGCGTAACATATATGACGGACGATGACTTTCTTCTTATATATTCTTCGTGCTTCCCGCCAGGTGAGGTATTGGGGCGAGATTGAGGGGATATGGAGGCCGACTCGCCCGGAGCGGGAACTAATTCCGAATAAATATCGTGACGTTTAAATACGTAAAGAATTTAAAAAAATAAAAGTTAAAATATTTTCGCGTAACATATATGACGGACGATGACTTTCTTCTTATATATTCTTCGTGCTTCCCGCCAGGTGAGGTATTGGGGCGAGTGTGAGGGGATATGGAGGCCGACTCGCCCGGAGTGGGAACTAATTCCCATAAATATCGTGACGTTTAAATACGTAAAGAATTTAAAAAAATAAAAGTAAAAATATTTTCGCGTAACATATATGACGGACGATGACTTTCTTCTTATATATTCTTCGTGCTTCCCGCCAGGTGAGGTAATGGGGCGAGTGTGAGGGGATATGGAGGCCGACTCGCCCGGAGCGGAAAGTAATTCCCAATAATTATCGCGACGTTTAAATACGTAAAAAAGTCAAAAAATAAAATTTAAAATATTTTCGCGTATCATATATAACGGACGATGACTTTCTTCTTATATATTCTTCGTGCTTCCCACCAGGTGAGGTATTGGGGCGAGATTGAGAGGATATGGAGGCCGACTCGCCCGGAGCGGGAACTAATTCCGAATAAATATCGTGACGTTTAAATACGTAAAGAATTTAAAAAAATAAAAGTTAAAATATTTTCGCGTAACATATATGACGGACGATGACTTTCTTCTTATATATTCTTCGTGCTTCCCGCCAGGTGAGGTATTGGGGCGAGTGTGAGGGGATATGGAGGCCGACTCGCCCGGAGCGGGAACTAATTCCCAATAAATATCGCGACGTTTAAATACGTAAAAAAGTCAAAGAATAAAATTTAAAATATTTTCGCGTATCATATATGACGGACGATGACTTTCTTCTTATATATTCTTCGTGCTTCCCGCCAGGTGAGGTATTGGGGCGAGTGTGAGGGGATATGGAGGCCGACTCGCCCGGAGCGGGAACTAATTCCCAATAAGAATCGCGACGTTTAAATACGTAAAGAATTTTAAAAACTAAAAGTTAAAATATTTTCGCGTAACATATATGACGGACGATGACTTACTTTTTATATATTCTTCGTGTTTCCCGCCAGGTGAGGTATTGGGGCGAGTGTGAGGGGATATGGAGGCCGACTCTCCCGGAGCGGGAACTAATTCCCAATAAATATCGTGACGTTTAAATACGTAAAAAAGTCAAAAAATAAAATTTATAATATTTTCGCGTATCATATATAACGGACGATGACTTTCTTCTTATATATTCTTCGTGCTTCCCGCCAGGTGAGGTATTGGGGCGAGTGTGAGGGGATATGGAGGCCGACTCGCCCGGAGCGGGAACTAATTCCCAATAAATATCGCGACGTTTAAATACGTAAAAAAGTCAAAAAATAAAATTTAAAATATTTTCGCGTAACATATATGACGGACGATGACTTTATTCTTATATATTATTCGTGCTTCCCGCCAGGTGAGGTATTGGGGCGAGTGTGAGGGGATATGGAGGCCGACTCGCCCGGAGCGGGAACTAATTCCCAATAAATATCGTGACGTTTAAATACGTAAAGAATTTTAAAAAATAAAAGTTAAAATATTTTCGCGTAACATATATGACGGACGATGACTTTCTTCTTATATATTCTTCGTGCTTCCCGCCAGGTGAGGTATTGGGGCGAGTGTGAGGGGATATGGAGGCCGACTCGCCCGGAGCGGGAACTAATTCCCAATAAATATCGCGACGTTTAAATACGTAAAAAAGTCAAAAAATAAAATTTAAAATATTTTCGCGTATCATATATGACGGACGATGACTTTCTTCTTATATATTATTCGTGCTTCCCGCCAGGTGAGGTATTGGGGCGAGTGTGAGGGGATATGGAGGCCGACTCGCCCGGAGCGGGAACTAATTCCCAATAAATATCGCGACGTTTAAATAGGTAAAGAATTTTAAAAAATAAAAGTTAAAATATTTTCGCGTAACATATATGACGGACGATGACTTACTTTTTATATATTCTTCGTGCTTCCCGCCAGGTGAGGTATTGGGGCGAGTGTGAGGGGATATGGAGGCCGACTCGCCCGGAGCGGGAACTAATTCCCAATAAATATCGTGACGTTTAAATACGTAAAGAATTTTAAAAAATAAAAGTTAAAATATTTTCGCGTAACATATATGACGGACGATGACTTTCTTCTTATATACTATTCGTGCTTCCCGCCAGGTGAGGTATTGGGGCGGGTGTGAGGGGA